>NC_057810.1:622168618-622194378 GCF_018294505.1 Triticum aestivum | reverse complement strand
GCCTGCCCTGGGCTCGCGGACCGGCGGGAGGCGCGGGGCGGCGGGCACCCACGTGGTGGCGGCGGAGTGGATCCAGGCGGCGGCGAGGCTGACGTGGCGCGCCCTGATTTGTCGGGGTGACGTGGCTGGCGGCGGTGGACACGTCCGGCCGCCGGGCGGACATGTCCGGCAGCACGAGGAGGGAGAGGGCTAGGGTTTCATCCGCGAAAATGGAAGGGGAGGGCCTTTATATAGGTAGAGGGAGATAGGAGTGTCCAAATGAGGTGCGGTTTTCGCCCACTCGATCGTGATCCAACGACCGAGAGCATGAAGGGGGTTTGGATGGGCTCATGGGCTGTGGTGAAGAGGGTCTAGGATGCAAAGAGAGAGGGGTTTCGAGCAATGCGGTTAACCGTTGGGGCATCAAACGACGTCCAAATGGGACGAAATTTGACGGGCGGTCTACCGGTGATATACCAAGGCCACTCGGCAAATCTCGGTCCATTCCAAGAACGTTTTCTCCCGCTCACGAAACAAGGTCTGAGAGGGGCAACAGGAGCGTGCGGGTGTGGCTGTGCTCAGAACGGACAACGGAGAGAATCGGGGGAACCCGAACGGATGCAAGTTTTTAAAAACATGCAGATGAAATGCAGATGATGACATGGCAAAATGCAACATGCAAACAAATGACATGGCAACGCTGACGAATAACTGGCAGACACCTGGCGCATCGAATCCGGGGCGTTACACGAACACTGGGGGATAGAAAAAAATTCCATCGGAGGTCAAAACAGTGAACATGATTTATGCCACCCACATCCCAAAGAGGAAGCGCAAACACACACTCCGAGACGTATATGCTGTAGAGCCCTTCGCCCCAAAATTCAACCCATGGTCGGCCTTCCCGATCACCTTCGATCGCAGGGATCATCTGACTGGTGTCCGTCATGGGGGTTCGTCTGCCTTAGTGCTCGACCCAATAATCGATGGATACCATCTCACCCGAGTCCTCATGGACGGCGGCAGTAGTCTTAATCTGATATATCAGGACACTGTCCACAAGATGGGGATAGACCCGTTAAGAATCAACCAAAGCAGTACTACCTTTAAAGGAGTAATACCAGGCGTAGAGGCCCACAACATGGGCTCTTTAACATAGGAGGTTGTATTTGGTTCTCCCGACAACTTTCGAAGCGAAGAACTAATCTTCGACATTGCTCTGTTCCGAAGTGGCTGCCATGCACTACTCGGAAGAATGGTCTTCGCTCGTTTAAATGCAGTCCTGCATTACGCTTATCTCAAACTCAAGATGCCCGGTCCATGTGGCGTCATCACAATCCGGGGAAACACAGAGTGTTCTCTTCATATGGAAGAATACATGGCGGCTCTAGCAGCCGAATCAGGGAATGGCCTTTCCAACCCGAGAAACTCATCGGTCTCCGATACCATGGACACAGGTAGACGTGTTCGGCGCACACCTAGTTGTAGCAGCTCAGATAAACCTGAGCTTGATTAATGGCCATGCCCCCATATGTGGTGCGGGGGGGCTGCCTGCACGTAAAAGGTCCATAGTTCGGCTTGACCCTATTTACACTCAAGAGATTGAATTTTCACGGTTCATTAAGATAAACCAACTTTACTCACGGTCACACCAGATTCTTTCACCTGGATTTTTCTTTTTTTTTACAGATGACAATCGTGCTATACCCTTCAAAGATACGGCACAATGGAGACAAAGGCGCAGACGTGCAGTATGTCCCTGTTGAAAGATTTATTTTTGGATTAAGACCCTGTGTAAACCTTTTTTATTGTCTCTTGTTGTCTCACACCCTCCTGGCACTTAAAATGACAAAGAGGGATACCGACGTTATTGGCGAGCTCATGATTCGCCGTTCTAAAATAGACGTTACAAAAGCAGCAACCAGTGTGTTTTTTGAGATCTATTCTCTCACCACAGGCGCTCTTCCATCACGCCAGATTGATGCACGTACCTTGAAATTCAGGGCTCATTATCGAGGGTTGTATTCAGCCCAGTATATGTTGAAAAGTCCGAATACCTTCGGGAGTGTCCAGCGTCGCGAGTTTGGCCTTATATGCATTAGCTCCGAATCATGTCTTTGGTTAATAGTTGGGTTTGCCCGACTCTCGTGTTTTGCTACCTTACGTTCTGCTCTATCGGCTAAGGTGGCATAGGGAGAACTACTGCGATTGTGCCCTGGTTCATCCGGATGAGCACCTCAGTAGAGAAAGCCGAAAACTGACTGTCATGATAAAGCGAGAAACTGGTCAACCACTCGATGACTCAGCGGAATCTTCGTGATTCCTCCGCATTAACGAAGGACTGGTTTTCTGGCCACGTATGTAAACACACCGTATTTGGATAAATGCGGACATACCAGGGGCTATATAGTAGCCCCACCATCAAACTCCTATGGCTAAGTGAAAGTGTTAAAGCTATATAGTCCGATTGCCTCCTTCGCCACGCTACCACCTCCTTAACGAACCAAGACGTTGGATCAAGTGTCATTATGTGCTTTTACCTAACACCCCCGCATTATACGCGAGAGGGCTGAAGTCGACGATTGCAAACTTTCAGGTTATATACATATATAGATAAACGTCCGCATACGAGGCACCACAATACTTCACGAGAAAAGGTATAAATATAATCTGTATTATCAAAAGCATTGTTTTACAATCAAGATACATGTCATTTGAACATGATATTCTTTGAGCACTGAGCCTCTATTAAACGGGCACCTTCTAAGACTTCTTCAAAATAGTGCTCGGGCGAGTCCTGGCCCCCGGGTGGACCCCTGGTTGCAATATCGATGGCCTCCATCCTCGCCCAGTATGTTTTAACATGGGCAAGGGCCATCTGCGCACCCTCTATGCACGCCGACCGCTTGACAGCGTCGATATGCGGCACAGCACGAATAAATCATTGCACCAAACCAAAATAACTATCCAGACTTGGTTCCTCCGGCCACAAGCGATCCACGACAGCCTTCATGGCAAGCTAAGATAACCTATGGAGCTCGGACCATTCGGCCATTTGCTCGTTCAATAGCAGCAGACGCCTTGGAGTACTGAACTGCGACCAGAACAATCTTCCCACTTCATGATCTTCTTGATCTCGGAAAACTATGTCGCGTCGGCAGCACTCTTTGATAAATCCAAGTACGCGTCTGGAGAACTCCATAATTGATCAAGAGGGGCATACTTCGGATTGCCGAATTTAGTTTGCAATAAAAAGGGCTTCCCAGCCGCGATCTCACCGGCTTGCCGGATCTCCTCCGGAGCCGCTCTGATCTCAGAGCAAGTTTCCTTAGCTGCCTGTAAGGCCTTTTCTAGGTCAGTCATTTTCTCTTGGTTTTCCCTTTCAAGAAGCTCATATCGGCTAGTGGCATTCTGTAGCTCAAGAGCCATGTTGGCCATTCTATCCTCACTTTGGCGATGAGCAGCCTATGCGTCTTTTAATTCATCAGCTGCCTTCTCGGTAGCCGCATTGCTTCTCCTGGTTTTCTCCTTGGCCTGGGCAAGCTTAGCCCGAAGGGTCTCCACGGCGGTAGCACCATCTGCAGTCAAAGCATATTATAAATCCCAGCATCATGCTCTTATTAATATTCGCTGACCACCAAATATACATACCCTGTGCCTCGTCAAGCCGCTTATTCACAAGCGTGATGTCTTCATCCGCCACATCAAGTTGCCGTTTCAGTTCGGCAAATTCGGCAGTCCGGGCAGCCGACGGGGTTGTAGTCGCCTGTGTACAAAATTGGCACCATCGTTACCTGAGATTATTGCTATTTTTTATCCTCTGATCGCCTCGTTCAAATGGCAACCAGAGTCTCAGGGGCTACTATCTATACACAGTGCACCTTGCATTTACGGTACAATCAAAAAATATCACTTTGCGTACCTCAAAGCCTCTTAGCAGGCTCATAAAAGCTTCATTCAACCCGCTTTTTGCGGATGAAATCCTCTCAACCACCGTACCCATTAATGTACGATGTGCCTCTGCGATAGGCGCTTGCCGCAGAAGACCCGTCAATGTGTCCGGTTGTATATCTGACAGTCCGGGGCTTTTTCTGTTGGTCTCTCTAGGAGCCGAACACCCCGGACTTCGGGCGGCCAAAGAGTTACCTTCTGGCCTTTGCGGATCGGGAGAAATCCTCCAGGATGACACCTCAGGGTCGTCCGCCTAATTAGGCGGCGAAGTAGGAGGAGGCGTTTCGCTCTCCATCATCTCCGGAAGAAGATCCCCCGAAGACGAAGAATATTGAGGGAGGCTATAAGACGAACTGCAAAACATACGTCTCACTCGTTATTCTCAGGAAAAGAATGGGGTATGCTTACTAAGCACCTTTGTTCACTTACAGCTCGGCTAACGGCTGGCCCCCTATGGGCGCTGTGCAGCAACGTTGCCCTCTGGGGCAGGGCCCCCTGGATAAAGGTTTCTTCCCTTGTTTGGAGACCTCTGCTTCCAAGTCTTCAGGGGCGGCCCTTTTCTTCCCGTAGGGAGAGGGGATACTAGATTCTCCTCCCCGTTCATCCTCTGACACGGGAGTTCTAATTTCCCCCGTTACGATGCGTAGCGTACCTGAAAGTGCAATCATGCCCTTAATCATATTTTGATGTTGATGACAACACATATGCTCGGGACTAATCATGTTTATCAAGTATATCTCAGGATTATGTTCCAAAGACCGTGTGCATGGATCATGACTAGGGACAAAAGCATATAACTCAAGAATGGAGATACAAGATGTTGACTTCATTTATGGTTTGCTCTTGAGTATAGGGACCCCGCACTATTAAGAGGGGATCGATGGATCTGTGAAAAACTTGCTCAAAGTTGCTACCTTACCTTCGGACGTCCGGTGTTCTACGGACGTCCGGTCCTTCCTGATTGCCCGACGTCCGGACACTTCCGGCCGTCCGACTCTTCCACAACAGAAACATTTTTTACGGGTGTCCGGAACCCTCCGGACGTCCGACACTTTCACATCAGAAGCATTCTTACGGATGTTCGGCCCAACTCGGACGTCCGTATCCTGTACACTGGATTGTGGGTCACACTTTTCACAGCGGCCGGTCGTCCGATGACTGTCGGACGTCCGAACCCATTTGGGCCTCCGGACGTCCGACGTTCTCCGGACGTCCGGCCATCCTGTACCCCAAACGGTCACTTTTTCTCACCACCTATATATACTCCCTTCCCTTCCACGGGATAGGGTTGACCATTCACCTTGAGCCTCACAGGAACACTCCTCACTCTCTCTCTCATTCATCCACACTAAATCGTAGATTCCAAGTGTTCTAGGAGCATTTTGAGTGAAGTTCTCCAATCAAGTGATAGATCCACTTCTTCCCCTTCTTTGCACCAAAGGAATTCGTGACTTGAGCAAGTTTTGAGCATTTCCCCATCGTTCTTGTTACTCTTGGAGTTTGGAGACTCCTAGGCGGTAGGAGTCATCCGGAGAGGAATCGACCTTTGTGATTACCCTCGGAAAAGTTTGTGAGGGTTTGGAGACCACCCCAAGGTCTACCACTAGTGGTTGAGAAATGCCTTCGTGGTGTTGTCTCAAGGAGAGAATAGGGTGAGCCTTCGTGGCGTTGGTGTGCCTTCGTGGTAACATCCATCTCTCTAAACGGTGATGTAGCTTCCCTCCAAGGAAGTGAACATCGGCTTACATCCTCGTCTCTCGGAGTTGCGGTTATTCCTAACCCTAACTCTCTACATGTGGTTCCTTGTCTCTTAGCACTTACTTATCTCATCTTGTACTTACTTACTCATATATTTGTGCCACTTGATTATCTTGCTTAGCTCATTAGTATCATACTTGCAATTGTTAGGCTCACTTTCATTTTCTGCATTATTGCCTAAAATTGCTTAGTAATAATTAAAATTTGTAATTGTACCTATTCACCCCCCCCCTCTAGGTCCATCTCGATCCTTTCAGTACCTCCAGCATGAAGTCCACTTTTGGCCTCACCATTCCTCTCCTTTCCTCCCCTGATGGCACTTGATAAGGTTCGCGAGCCAGCATCCTGGTTAATACAGGATTCGCCGAATCTTCAGGAAGAGGGGCCGAACACCTGATCCTCTCCGCCTTTCTTATCCAGGCCTGGCCGAGGATGGTATTTCAGAATAATGTTGTGACAAATATAATAGCAGCATGTTCGGTTGTGGAGTTACTTACCTGGGTATCTGGATGGTTGCAATCGAGGCCTGCATCCTTTGTTGTGTCCGGACACTTTATTCATGATCCAAAGAATAATTGATACATCCCTTCGGGCGTCATGCCAAAGAAGTGCTGAACAGTTCGTGGCCCTTTCGGCTTGAACTCCCACATACGGAAAGGTCGACATTGGCATGCCAGGACCCGACGAACTAGCATTACTTGGATTACTTTGACAAGACTGATGTCCTTCTTGATGAGATCCTGAATGCGGCTTTGCAATGTCCGCACATCATCGACCGATCCCCAGTCCAGCCCCCTGTTGACCCACGATGCAAGCTATGGTGGAGGAGCAGAGCGGAAGGCAGGGCGGCCGCCCACTTTCTACCTCGGGGTGCTGTGATATAAAACCATTCCCGTTGCCATAGGTCAGAAACATCCGGGAAGGAACCCTTTGGCCATAAAACATCGACACCTTGCTTATTATAGTGCCTTCGCACTCTGCGTGTCGCCCATCGATCATCTTCGGCTTCACGTTGAAGGTCTTGATCCATAAGCCGAAGTGTGGGGTAATGCGGAGGAAGGCCTCACACACAACGATGAACGTTGAGATATGAAGGAAGGGATCCGGAGCTAGATCATGAAAATCTAGCCCGTAATAGAACATGAGCCCTCTAACAATGGGATGAAGACCGAAGCCTATCCCTCAGAGGAAGTGGGAGATGAATACGACACTCTCGTTGGGTTTGGGAGTAGGAATAACCTGCCCTTGAGCAGGAAGCCTGTGAAGGATTTCGGAGGTCAAGTACCTAGCCTCCCTAAGCTTCGTGATGTCCTCCTCTATGACAGAAGAGGCCATCCACCAGGCTTGAAGGCCGGATCCGGACATGGTTGGAGGTCTGAAGCGCTTGGGATGAGCCTTGGGTATTGGAACTCGAGGTGGGGGGAAGGGAAGGATCAAGCGTGGAAAGAAAGGGACAGGTCTTGGCCTCTTTATAAAGGGGATGAATGTCAAGCATCCTCCGCGCGGCCGTTTGGAACTTGCCTAATCCAAGGAGTCATACTAACGGAGCGGTTGGGTTACCCACACTCGTATTGTTGATAATCCCGTTATAAGGGGACACGATCTCTGCTTTGACAACACGTGCCAACAAAACCGCCTCGCAAGATGTGCAGTAGCAGGTTGAGAAAATGGTTCGAATAATGACCGGGCCACGGCGTGATGTCACGCTAGGAAAAGTTGTCAGCAGATTGGACTCGTGGAATATTGTACTCTCTACGGTGGTATGTGGAATTTGTTTTGCAGAGCCTGACACGATTCTTGTGTTCAAGATCTACTTTGGAGTATTCGGAGAAGGAACCCGCCTTGCAATGCCGAAGACAATCTCATGCCGGACTCATCGTCATTGAAGCCTGGTTCAGGGGCTACTGAGGGTGTCCTGGATTAGGGGGTCCTCGGACAGACGAACTATATGCTTATGCCGGACTGTTGGACTATGAAGATACAAAATTGAAGACTTCGTCCTGTGTCCCGGTGGGACTCTCCTTTGTGTGGAAGGCAAGCTTGGCAACTCAGATATGTAGATTCCCTTCTCTGTAACCAACTCTGTGTAACCTTAGCCCCCTCCGGTGTCTATATAAACTGGAGGGTTTAGTCCGTAGGACAAGAATGATGATAATCATAGGCTAGCTTCTAGGGTTTAGCCTCTACGATCTCGTGGCAGATCAACTCTTGTAATACTCATATCATCAAGATCAATCAAGCAGGAAGTAGGGTATTACCTCCATAGAGAGGGCCCGAACCTGGGTAAACATCGTCTCCCCCGCCTCCTGTTACAATTAGCCTTAGACGCACAGTTCGGGACCCCCTACCCGAGATCCGCCGGTTTTGACACCGACACCTGTCGTCGCCACTACTCCTTCGTCGACCTCTCTCTATGCCACTAGTGCGGTGCTAACCACTTGATTCGTTGCCGCTAGATACAACAGTAGCGGCTCTTGTGGCCTAGGCGCAACTAGTATTGGCATGGAGGAGAGGTACTTCTTCAAGTCCTGCAGTGCTGCGTCAGCTTCTAGGGTCCACTCATTTGGGCCTGCCTTTTTCAAGATTTTGAAAAAGGGAACGGCACACTCAACAGACTTGGAGGTGTGCAGTGAGGCGCCACCGTCGATGCACATGGCCTCTATAGCTTTCTGAAACTCGTGGTCGCGAACTCGTCGTCCTCGTCATGATCATCGTCTTCCTGCTTCTTGTCGCGGCCCCGGGTGGGCCTCTCTTGCTGGTTATCCTTGCCGCCGCGGCCTCCTTGGCCGCCACACTTCTTGTCGGATCCTTCGGCACCGTCCTGGACTTTCTCCTTGTCCCGCCTCTCATACTCAGCTTTTTTCTTCTCAGCAAGCAGCTCAACTTGTCGGCAGTTTTGGAGGTCGTGGCCCTTGGTGCGGTGGATCTTGCAATACTGCTTGTCAGAGCTCCCTGGCTTGTCAGCAGCCGCCAAGGCCCAGCAAGCGGCACACCCGACAACTTCTTTGCGGGGGTCGCTTGCCTTGGCCTTCTTGGCAGTGCCGATGTCATCGGATCCCTCGAAGACAAGCACAGTCTTGCCCTTGCGCTTTTTGTTACGAAGCCGGCCCTTCTTTGTCGGGGCGGCGGTGTCATCGTCTGTGGATTCGGTTTCCGCACCGGCGTCCTCACCGGGGTACTTCCTTCCCTCTTCACCTCGAGTGCACCTATCGGCTAGAACATAAAGTTCGGCCACATCTTTGACTTTGTTCATTGCCAGCTCTTCATGCATCTTGCGGTTGCGCACATTCTGATGGAATGCACTGATCACAGCTGTGGGGCGAACGTGTGGGATGTTGTACTGCACCCGGCTAAACCTCTATATGTACTTGCGCAGGTTTTCACCTTCCTTCTGGGGGATGATATGCAGATCACTTACCTGGCCATGAGCTTGATGGCCTCCAGCGAAGGTGCCAACAAACTCATGGCATAGATCCGACCAAGAAGAAATGGAATTGACCGGCAAGTGCATCAACCATGACATGACATTGGGCTTAAGAGCCAATGGGAAGTAATTGGCAAGAACCTTGTCGTCGCGAGCTCCAGCAGCTTGCATCGCAATGGTGTAGATGCTGAGGAACTCTGACAGGTGAGTCTTGTCGTTGTACTTCTCGCCAATGTCGGGCTTGAACATGCGGTGGGAGGTCCACTAGAACTGTCATAGCTTACGGGTAAAGGCTGGGCAACCCACCTTGTAAGGTAGGCCACCATATCCTCCTGGTGCCGGGTGGTCCATAGTGGGCCCGCCCGCCTATCTGACTATGGCGTGCATCGCGCCGGTGCTCGATGGTGGTTTGAGCGTCTTCAAGGGCTCACTCCCGAAGAACTTGGTGCTGATTGCGGTGGGTCCCTGGATCGGATGATGCGATGGAAATGTTATCACAAGTGTCATCACGATGGATCGACACCCGTGGTAACTGGCGTGCGGTAGGGGAGTGCACCGTGGCTGCATCACCTCCGGCTCTTCCTCCACTGGCATGCGGTAGCTCGACGGAGCATCAGCCTACAGGCCCCACTGGTCTCGGCTCATCTTTGTTGGCGATGCCGATGAGGCTCCGGACGGTGGCTCTCCACTCGTCTAGCTTCTCCACAGCAGGAGAAAAGTCGAGGAGCAGTTGCGCGCGCGCCAGAGCTTCTGCTGGCGTGGACGGTGGCGAAAGCTGCGTGGATCATGACGCGCCCCGACTTCTAACCACGTTAGAAGGAGCTCTATCACGGCCCTACAGTTTTCCGCCATTTTCCCTAGCACCTTGGCATGCATGATGGCCTCCCTCGTCCCGCGAAGGATGCGTGGGACTCTTCCCAGGGCGGCTCCTAGGGTCACCAGCGTGGTGACGCTGCTCATCGCGCACAACTTGGGAAGAGTGGTACGTCTTGAGATTGCGTTGGTTTTCCTTGAAGAGGAAAGGGTGATGCAGCAATAGTAGCGTAAGTATTTCCCTAAGTTTTTGAGAACCAAGGTATCAATCCAGTAGGAGACTCCTCACAAGTCCCATGCACCTACACAAACAAACAAGAACTCACAACCAACGCAATAAAGGGGTTTTCAATCCCTTCACGGTCACTTGTTAAAGTGAGATCTGATAGAGATAATATGATAAGATGAATATTTTTGGTATTTTTATAATATAGATAGGAAAAGTAAAGATGCAAATAAAAGTAGATAGCAAACTTATATGATAAGAGATATACCTGGGGGACATAGGTTTCACTAGTGGCTTCTCTCAAGATAGCATAATTATTATGGTGGGTGAACAAATTACTGTCGAGCAATTGATAGAAAAGCGAATAATTATGAGATTATCTAGGCATGATCATGTATATAGGCATCACGTCCGTGACAAGTAGACCGACTCCTGCCTGCATCTTCTACTATTACGCCACACATCGACCGCTATCCAGCATGCATCTAGAGTATTAAGTTCATAAAGAACAGAGTAACGCATTAAGAAAGATGACATGATGTAGAGGGATAAACTCATGCAATATGATATAAACCCCATATTTTTATCCTCGATGGCAACAATACAATATGTGCCTTGCTGCCCCTGCTGTCACTGGGAAAGGACACCGCAAGATTGAACCCAAAGCTAAGCACTTCTCCCATTGCAACAAAGATCAATCTAGTAGGCCAAACCAAACTGATAATTCGAAGAAACTTGCAAAGATAAATTAATCACACATAAAATAATTTAGAGGAGATTCAAATATTTCTCATAGAGAAACTTGGCCATAAACCGACAATTCATCGGATCTCGACATACACACCGCAAAAAGAGTTACATCGAATAGATCTCCAAGACGATCAAGGAGAACTTGGTAGTGAGATTCAAAGAGAGAGAAGAAGCCATCTAGCTAATAACTATGGACCCGAAGGTCTGTGGTAAACTACTCACACCTCATTGGAGAGGCTATGGTGTTGATGTAGAAGCCCTCCATGGTCGATTCCCCCTCCGGCGGAGTGCCGGCGAAGGCTCCAAGATGGGATCTCGCGGATATAGAAGGTTACGGTGGTGGAAATAGTTTTTCGTGGTCGCCTCTGATGTTTTCGTGGTACGTGGGTATATATAGGAGGAAGAAGTACGTCGGTGGATGCCCGAGGGACCCATGAGACAGGGGGTGCACCCAGCAGGGGGGCTCCCTCCACCCTCGTGGCTTCCTTGATTGCTTCTTGACTTGCACTCCAAGTCCTGGATTGCGTTTTTTCCAAAAAGATCGCTCCCGAAGGTTTCATTCCGTTTGGACTCCATTTGATCCTTTTCTTCAAAATACTGAAGTAGGCAAAAAAACAGCAATACGGGCTAGGCCTCCGGTTAGTAGGTTAGTCCCAAAAATTGATATAAAAGTGTAAAGTAAAGCCCCGAAACATCCAAAACAAGTAATATAATAGCATGGAACAATCAAAAATTATAGATGCGTTGGAGACGTATCAAGCATCCGCAAGCTTAATTCATGCTCTTCTTCGAGTAGGTAAATGTAATTTTCTTATTGTGGCATGAATGTTCAGATCCAAATGATTCAAAATAAAAGTTCATATTGACATACCTGGATTGGAATTGGTTCTATCGACCCCAGGTAATTAATGCCCTATCCTTCTACTTAAAAAATGTTACGTTAGACTTGACCAACTGTTAATACCAATCCGGCAGCAATAACTACTACTAATGCATATTCATATCCCACTGAGAAGACAAAAAGGAGAAAGTCTCACATTGAAGAGGAAAATCGACGGTCTATGGAGATGCCCATCAATTGATGTCAACATGAGGAGTAGGGATTGCCATGCAACGGATGCACTAGAGCTAGAAATGTATGAAAGCTCAACAAAAGAAACTAGTGGGTGTGCATCCAACTTTCTTGCTCACGAAGACCTAGGGCATTTTGAGGAAGCCCATCGTAGAAATATACAAGCCAAGTTATATAATGAAAAATTCCCACTAGTAAATAAAAGTGAAAACATATGAGACTCTCTATATGAAGAACATGGTGCTAATTTGAAGCACAAGTGTGGAAAAGAATAGTAACATTGCCCCCTTTTTATTTTTTATATTTTTTTGGGCCTTCCCCTTTTTTTGGCCTTTCTCTTTTTTTGGCCTTTCCTTTTTTTATTTAGCCTTTCCTTTTTGGGGGGGGAGGCAATGCTCTAATAATGATGATCATCACACTTCTATTTATTTACAACTTATGAATTACAACTCAATACTAGAACAAGATATGATTCTATATGAATGCCTCCGGTGGTGTACCGGGATGGGCAATGAATCAAGAGTGACATGTATGAAAAATTATGCATGGTGGTTTGCCACAAATACAATGTCAACTACATGATCATGCAAGGCACTATGACAATTATGATGCGTGTCATGATGATGAACGGAACGGTGGAAAGTTGCATGGCAATATATCTCAGAATGGCTATGGAAATGCCATAATAGGTAGGTATGGTGGCTGTTTTGAGGAAGATATAAGGAGGTTTATGTGTGATAGAGCGTATCATATCACAGGGTTTGGATGCACCGACGAAGTTTGCACCAACTCTCAAGGTGAGAAAGGGCAATGCACGGTACCGAAGAGGCTAGCAATGATGGAAGGGTGAGAGTGCGTGTAATCCATGGACTCAACATTAGTCAAAAAAGAACTCATATAGTTATTGAAAAAATCTACAAGTCATCAAAAACCAAGCACTATGCGCATGCTCATAGGGGATAGATTGGTAGGAAAAGACCATCGCTCGTCCCCGACCGCCACTCATAAGGATGCACAATCTAAGAACACTTCATGTTTCAAATTTGTTACACAACTTTCACCATACGTGCATGCTACGAGACTTGCTAACTTCAACACAAGCATTCTTTAAATTCATAATCACACAACTAGCATGACTCTAATATTACTACCTCCATATCTCAAAACAATTATCAAGTATCAAATTGATCATAGCATCCAATTCACTTTCTATGATAGTTTTTATTCTACCCAACTTGGATGCCCATCATTCTAGGACCAATTTTTATAACCATAGCAAATACCATGCTGTTCTAAAAGACTCTAAAAATTATATAAGTGAAGCATGAGAGGTTAACAATTTCTACAAAATTAAGCCACCGCCGTGCTCTAAAAGATATAAGTGAAGCACTAGAGCAAAAACTATCTAGCTCAAAAGATATAAGTGAAGCACATAGAGTATTCTAATAAATTCCAATCAAGTGGGTTTCTCCCAAAAGGTGTGTACAGCAAGTATGATTGTGGTAAACTAAAAAGCAAATACTAATATCATACAAGATGCTCCAATCAAAACACATATCATGTGGCGAATAAAAATATAGCTCAAAGTAAAGTTACCGATAAACAAAGACGAAAGAGGGGATGCCTTCCGGGGGAATCCCCAAGCTTAGGCTTTTGGATATTATTGAATATCTTGGGGTGCCATGGTCATCCCCAAGCTTAGGTTCTTTCCACTCCTTATTCCATAATCCATCAAATCTTTACCCAAAACTTGAAAACTTCACAACACAAAACTCAACAAAAAATTGCATAAGCTCCGTTAGTCAAAGAAATAAAAACAACCACATAAGGTACTGTAATGAACTCATTCTTTATTTATATTGGTGTTAAACCTACTGTATGCCAAGTTCTCTATGGTTCATACCCTTACTTACTAGCCATAGATGCATCAAAATAAGCAAATAACACACGAAAGGCAGAATCTGTCAAAAAACAGAACAGTCTGTAGCAATCTATAACTTTCGAATACTTATGGAACTCTAAAACTCCTACCAAAATAGGAAGTCCTGGGTAATTTTTCTATTCATCTACAGCAAAAAGAATCAATGCAAAATCATGTTTCTGTGATTTATTGAATGTTTTCTCGTGAGCGCAAAGTTTCAGTTTTTCAGCAGAATCAAATTAACTATCACCATAGGTTATCCTATAGGTTCTACTTGGCACAAACACTAATTAAAACATAAAAACACATATAAACATAAGGTAGATGCAAAATTTATTACTAAACAGAAGCAAAAACGAAAAACACAAATAAAATTGGGTTGCCTCCCAACTAGCGCTATCGTTTAACGCCCCTAGCTAGGCATAAAGAGAGGATAGATCTAAGTAGTGCCATCTTTGGCACTCAATTCTTCAATAAAGCACTTATAATTTTTAGGAGTTTCTTTCTTTTTAGAAATGATAAGCTCCTAGGCAAGAAATCAAGAAATTTATTAGAAGCAAAAGGTTCCTTTATGATAGAGAGACAATTGGGGTAAACACTTATTGATTTGAGATCCGCATTTTCCTTACTAGAAGATTCACCCTTGTTTTTAGGAACATACATTAATTTGGAAATTTTAGTAGGCGGAGTGGAAGTATTTTTCACGGATGAAAAGGTAGCCCCTAAGTTGGTAATGATATCCTCAAGTTTACTGATCCTTGAAGAATTTTGATCTCTTCTTTCGTTAACTATAGGTTCTTTATCTTTAAAACTTTTCAGAGTAGCTCCAACCTTAGATCCAAGTTGAGTGATTTGATTGTGAACCTTTTTATCCAAATTTTCACTTAACTCAATACTCGCAACTTTATTTTCAATAATCTCAAGCCTTTGCATCACATGTTCCAAAGTTAAGATAGTTCCATTAACCAAGAGAGGTGGTGGACCAAACAAATCTAACATAGCATTATAAGCATCAAAAGTGTGGCTACCCAAGAAATTCCTTCCGGTAATGGCATCAAGAATACATCTATTCCAAGGAGTAATGCCTTCATAAAAATTGCAAAGAAGGACGGAAGTAGAATGCTTCCTAGTAGATCTATTTTGAGCATTGCAAATTATATGCCAAGCATCCTTTAAATTTTCTCCCTACCTTTGTTTAAAATTGAGAACTTCATGATCGGGAGTATTAACAATAATAGGAGGACTAGCCATAGCGACAAGCACACAAAAAGGCAAGAGAAAGAGAGAGGAGATTGGGAAAGAGAGGGCGAATAAAATGGCAAGGGTGAAGTGGGGGAGAGGAAAACGAGAGGCAAATGGCAGATAATGTAAATGCGAGGGAGATGAGTTTGTGATGGGTACTTGGTATGTCTTGACTTGAGGGAAGACCTCCCCGGCAACGGCGCCAGAAATCCTTTTTGCTACATCTTGAGCTTGCGTTGGTTTTACTTGAAGAGGAAAGGGTGATGCAGCAATAGTAGCGTAAGTATTTCCCTAAGTTTTTGAGAACCAAGGTATCAATCCAGTAGGAGACTCCTCACAAGTCCCATGCACCTACACAAACAAACAAGAACTCGCAACCAACGCAATAAAGGGGTTGTCAATCCCTTCAAGGCCACTTGCGAAAGTGAGATCTGATAGAGATAATATGATAAGATAAATATTTCTGGTATTTTTATAATATAGATTGGAAAAGTAAAGATGCAAATAAAAGTAGATAGCAAACTTATATGATAAGAGATATACCCTGGGGCCATAGGTTTCACTAGTGGCTTCTCTCAAGATAGCATAATTATTACGGTGGGTGAACAAATTACTGTCGAGCAACTGATAGAAAAGCGAATAATTATGAGATTATCTAGGCATGACCATGTATATAGGCATCACATCCATGACAAGTAGACCGACTCCTGCCTGCATCTACTACTATTACTCCACACATCGACCGCTATCCAGCATGTATCTAGAGTCTTAAGTTCATAAAGAATGGAGTAACGCATTAAGAAAGATGACATGATGTAGAGGGATAAACTCATGCAATATGATATAAACCCCATCTTTTTGTCATCGATGGCAAAAATACAATACGTGCCTTGCTGCCCCTGCTGTCACTAGGAAAGGACACTGCAAGATTGAACCCAAAGCTAAGCACTTCTCCCATTGTGAGAAAGATCAATCTAGTAGGCCAAACCAAACTGATAATTCGAAGAAACTTGCAAAGATAACTTAATCACACATAAAAGAATTCAGAGGAGATTCAAATGTTTCTCATAGATAAACTTGATCATAAACCACAATTCATCGGATATCGACAAACACACCGCAAAAAGAATTACATCGAATAGATCTCCAAGAAGATCAAGGAGAACTTGGTATTGAGATTCAAAGAGAGAGAAGAAGCCATCTAGCTAATAACTATGGACCTGAAGGTCTGTGGTAAACTACTCACAACTCATCGGAGAGGCTATGGTGTTGATGTAGAAGACCTCTGGGGTCGATTCCCCCTCTGGTGGAGCGCCGACGAAGGCTCCAAGATCGGATCTCGCGGATACAGAAGGTTATGGCAGTGGAAATAGTTTTTCATGGTCGCATCTGATGTTTTCTGGGTACGTGGGTATATATAGGAGGAAGAAGTACGTTGGTGGACGCCCGAGGGGCCCACAAGATAGGGGGCGCGCCCAGCAGGGGGGGCGCCCTCCACCCTTGTGGCTTCCTCGATTGCTTCTTGACTTGCACTCCAAGTCCTCTGGATTGTGTTTGTTCCAAAAAGATTGCTCCAAAAATTTTCGTTCCGTTTGGACTCCGTTCGATATTCCTTTTCTTCGAAATACTGAAATAGGAAAAAAAATAGCAATATGGGTTGGGCCTCCGGTTAGTAGGTTAGTCCCAAAATGATATAAAAGTTTAAAGTAAAGCCCATAAACATCCAAAACAAGTAATATAATAGCATGGAACAATCAAAAATTATAGATACGTTGGAGATGTATGAAAGAGCGCGCTGTGGGTGCCGGCGTAGGTGTCTAGGAGGCCGCCGTGCTGCCGATGGGTGGCACGGCAACGCCCTGGGAGGGGCCCACACCGCTTGCAGGGGGCCCAGCTCCATCCTCGGGATTTGCAGAATGTGGCCCATCGTCTTGCGCACGAACGATGTCGCTCGCCAACCCTGGACTGCTAGAGCAATGTGGGTGTTCACGGGTCGCACCTCGTGTTCTGTCCGCGACCGGTCCGCTACTCACCCCACCAGTATGGGCAGTCCGGCTCTGGATGAACCGATCGCCGTCGTCATCTTCCTCTTGGGAGCCATGGCGACGAAGAACTGCTAGACTGGTTGCTAGACCAGATTCTCACAACCGACCTGGCGCGCCAAAGATGTCGGTGGCAACGACACCTATGGTATCAACAGAATCCCTACTACGGCCAGCGGGTGCGGGGTTGTGAGAAGAGCGGGTCTAAGAGCCAGCAAAAAGGCCGTTTACCCAGGTTCGGGCCATGGGGACCGCGTAATACCCTAATCCTGCTTTGGTGTGTATTTCAGTGTTCTTGAACTAGCTATCGTGCATGACTTGCTCAAAAGAGCCGAATCCCTCTCCAGTACGCCTCGGGCCTCCTTTTATAGTCGAAGGAGGCGCCACAGTGGCACACAGGAGGTGGAAAGGGTACAGTGGCTATGCTTATCGCCTGTCATTACGGGACAAGATGCATTAAATGCGCCCGTGAGGTGTCCCCTCGCTTTTTTGCTGCCTCGCCTTGCCTCGACACATGTCCAGGCCAGCCAGGCAGGAAGTGCCATGTAGGCAGGTAGGCTGCTGAGCTGGCGTGGTGGCAGCGTCTTCACGAAGATCTGCATGCCACCACGCAGGTGCTTGCTGAGCTGGTCTTGGGGCCGCCCGTCGCCACGCAGGTGCTCGCCTGGCTGACTGGGTTGGCAGCTGCATGGAAACGGCGGTGGAGCCTTGGAGGGTGTGGGCCTGGCCGCGGCCCCACTGATGTCCTCAGCAAGGGCCTTGCCGGGGCCCCGGCAAGGGTCTTGCCGTGGCACTGTGGTCGTCCTCGGCAAGGATCTTGCCGGAGGCCTCGTGGGTTTCCTCAACAGGGATCGTCCCGAGGATCGCCGTCTTCTGGTCCTCATCTGATCTTGTGTGTTAATGATATTCACAAAGATCTGCATGCTACCATGGAGGTGCCTCCTGAGCCTCGGTTCCAATGTGGTTGATGGTGTTGGAAACCTCGGGCTCAAGGGTGGCACGCTTCGCTGGTGTTGGGAAAGTTGCCCCGGCAAGGCTCTTGCCGGGGCTGCGGAGGCTGCCCTGGCAAGGGTCTTGCCGGGGGAGTCCACCCCGCCCTCTTGCTCTTTGTGTATCTATCTTGGCATTGCTTTGATCGTCTTGTGGCTTCAGCTTCCCTCCTCTGCCCTGCTACATGTGGCCGTGGGTGCCGCTCTGACTGCTCGCGCACAGGTAAAGGGGTGCAAAGTAGAGCCCCCACTTCTGTACACCGACACTTGAGATTGTGTATAGATTATTACTTGAGCATAATAAATCATATGACTATACTTATATATGTTGCTGTTATAAGCATGATCATGATGCCCTCATGTCCGTATTTAATTTAATTGACACCTCTATCTCGAAACATGTGGACATATTTTTTGATATCGGCTTCCGCTTGAGGACAAGCGAGGTCTAAGCTTGGGGGAGTTGATACGTCCATTTTGCATCATGCTTTTATATCGATATTTATTGCATTATGGGCTTTTATTACACGTTATGTCACAATACTTATGCCTATTCTCTCTTATTTTACAAGGTTTGCATGAAGAGGGAGAATGCCGGTAGCTGGAATTCTACGCTGGAAAATGAGTAAATATTAGAGACCTATTCTGCAGAACTCCAAAAGTCCTGAAACTCCACGAAAGTCATTTTTGGAATTAATAAAAAATACTGAGCTGAAGAAATACTAGAGGGGGGCCACCCACTGTCCATGAGGGTGGGGGCGTGCCCCCTACCTCGTGGGCCCCCTGGCAGCCCTCCGATGGCCATCTTCTGCTATATGAAGTCTTTTACCCTGAAAAAACCATAAGCAAGCTTTCGGGACGAAACTCCGCCGCCACGAGGCGGAACCTTGGCGGAACCAATCTAGGGCTCCGACGGAGCTGTTCTGCCGGGGAAACTTCCCTCCGAGAGGGGGAAATCGTCACCATCGTCATCACCATCGATCCTCTCATCGGGAGGGGGTCAATCTCCATCAACATCTTCACCAGCACCATCTCCTCTCAAACCCTAGTTCATCTATTGTATCCAATCTTCGTCCCAAAACCTCAGATTGGTACATGTGGGTTGCTAGTAGTGTTGATTACTCCTTGTAGTTGATGCTAGTTGGTTTATTCGGTGGAAGATCATATGTTCAGATCCTTAATACATATTAATACCCCTCTTGTTATGAACATGAATATGCTTTGTGAGTAGTTACGTTTGGTCCTGAGGACAGGGGAGAAGTCTTGCTATAAGTAGTCATGTGAATTTGGTATCTATTCAATATTCTAATGAGATGTATGTTGTCTCTCCTCTAGTGGTGTTATGTGAACATCGACTACATGACACTTCACCATTGTTTGGGCCTAGAGGAAGGCATTGGGAAGTAATAAGTAGATGATGGGTTGCTAGAGTGACAGAAGCTTAAAACCTAGTTTATGTGTTGCTTCGTAAGGGGCTGATTTGGATCCATATGTTTCATGCTATGGTTAGGTTTACCTTAATACTTCTTTTGTAGTTGCGGATGCTTGCAATAGGGGTTAATCATAAGTGGGATGCTTGTCCAAGAAATGGCGGTAACCAAGCACCGGTCCACCCACATATCAAATTATCAAAGTAACGAACGCGAATCATATGAGCGTGATGAAAACTAGCTTGACGATAATTCCCATGTGTCCTCGGGAGCGCTTTTCTCTATATAAGAACTTGTCCAGGCTTTTCCTTTGCTACAAAAAGGATTGGGCCATTTTGATGCACCTCATTTACATTCATTACTTGTTACCTGTTACAAATTACCTTATCACAAAACTATGTGTTACCCATAATTTCAGTGCTTACAGAGAATACCTTACTAAAAACCGCTGGTCATTTGCTTCTGCTCCTAGTTGGGTTTGACACTCTTACTTATCGAAAGGACTACGATGGACCCCCTACACTTCTGGGTCATCACGGGCCTTATAAACACGAACAACTCGCTCTCTCACTTCCGTCTCCCCCCAATTCCCCCCGCTACCCAATCTTCCTCACTCGTCCAAAAAAATCCGCTCACCTTCTTCCTCACTCATATAGAAAACGCCTGCTCCTCTTCTTCCACTCCTACAGAAATCCCTAGCCCTCCTTCTTCCCTGCTCGTGCTGCCACTAGGCTCATCTCTGGCTACTCTGCTCAAACCCATGAGCTCTACGCGACACCCACAAGGAAAATGGAGTCGGCTGGCCCCAGCGCCAAGAAGATGACGCTCCCTCCAGCGGCGACACCGGTTGTAGATCCCGCACCCAGTAGCGCGGGGAGAAGAGGCAAGCCCCCCCCCCCCACCCTGATCTGAGGAACCGGTAGAATCTCCAGTGGACCGCATTAGTGATCTCTCGGACGTCATCCTTGAGGAGATCATCTCGCTTCTCCCCACCAAGGATTGTTGTTGTACACAAGTCCTCTCAACTCGGTGGCGCCCTCTATAGCGCACCGCGCCCCTCAATCTTGATTGTCGTCAGATATCTGTCCTTCCTGAATTTGATCTTCTCAGAGCCATCATCTCCTCTCACCAGCAGGGCCCCATTCAATACCTCTGCATCCCGACACGCTACCTGCTGTCCATACCCGGCACGGTGGACGCTTGGCTGACATCCCCTAAATTCGGAAAACTACAGCAGTTTGAGTTGTACCATTACCACAAAAGTTTCATACCACGAACACACCAAGAATTCGTGGCCACAGCACTGTTGTCCATCTCGCGGTTTTCCTCCTCTCTCCACACCGCCACCTTCGCTCGGTGCCATCTACCAGACGATCTGGTACAAATGCTTCGACTCCCACTGCTAAAAAACTTTCACTTGTGGTGGTTTATCTGTCGGAGGCCTCACTGCACAACATCATACACTCCAGTTGCCCTGCCCTGGAGTGCTTGCTGATTGTTTTGGGAATACAAATCCGTATTAGTTGTCTCCAAAGAAAGTCGCCTCACCTTAAAAGCATTGGAATTTGTTTTAAAGGACAGCAGCTCATCATTGAAGATGCCCCTTCACTTAAAAGGTTGCTCCTTGATAATTGTTATAGACCTTCACAAATAACTATTGTCTCTACTCCCAAACTGGAGACGTTGGGTGTAATTTGTGACCCATTTAATGATCACGGGGAGTTGGTGTTTGGCTCCTCACTTTTTCAGGTACCATGTATTATCATCTCACATTTCTAATCATAAGATGCATTTTTCATTTGTGCGCATACGTTTTATATCATCTTGGAGTACACTTTGGGTACTAATATTATGTTATATGCTCAATGAAGAGTTCGTCCATTGATAGCCTATCAATGTTGCTGGATTCTATCAAGATCATATATATCAAAATGTTTAGTTTTGATCTGAACATAATTATTGGCTTGCTGCGATGCTTTCGATCTCTGGAGAATTTATATATAGAGGTGATGATTTCATGAACATTGAAAGCCTGTATATATTGTACTAGAATTAACTATTCAGCTATCATTCTTTCGACATACTCATTTTTCAGACCTTAAGTGTTTTGAATCTTCATATCTACTTAGGCACAACCACATGGAGCAAAACATATAACCAATCGGTGGCGTAATAAGAACCAAGATTTTCTCATTTCTCATGACATTCGTTTGAGGATAATAATGATGGAAGGATATGCATCCAACCAGACAAACAGAAGCTTTGTCACATTCTTCCTGTTGAATGCGAGGTTACTATTGTCCATGAGGCTTAATTTTTACCGCAAGAGATTTCTGATGGACACGTTGAACAACAAAAAAAGAAGTTTCACGTGGACAAATGGGCTTCTAAGCGTGCTCGACTTCTATTTATAACAAGTCATAGTCATGCTTAAATAAACTTTTTTGCACAGGATGTTGATTTTATGGATCAGACCGATCCATTTGTTTGTGACTGCAAAAACAATTAATCCTGGTTGCGTCAGATGTTACTGCCATGTTCAATCTGGGTTTTGTCTAAAAATTTGATGAACAATTAATCCTGGGGCTTTTTGTACCATTTGTATGCTTCAGTTGCATGTTGTTGCCCTCGTACTCCCCTCGACCTGCCACTACACTGTCGCATCTTCCACGGCTGCTATTCGTTCCAATCTGAGGCCTTGCCGCCGTTCACCGCCTTGGTTCGCTCGCTGTGCCCGCCGCCGTCTGGCATTGTCAACATAGTCAACAACCAAGAGGAATCAGGAGATGACCGTATGTGGAGAGGCTTACAGTAGGGACCCACCAGGGTCATTGCATTTCACAAGCAGGTGCCTCGTTATTACAAGCCAAAAAAATACTTCCTCCTAATAGTTTGACAACTAGGTCCCACGCCATTGTCAATGTAGTCAATAAACGAGAAAATTACACAACAAGCGGATAACACCAGGGACCCAGCAGCTGCCCAGTTGTTTTTTAGTTTCAGAGACGGAGCTCAGCTGCACGCTATGCTGGGGCTGTGGCCTGTCTAGCCCACGCTTATGCTTTTATTAAGCACATGACAAGCCCAGTTGATATATTTTTTCTATTTGAAAATGGCTAGCCCTGTTCTTTTTTTGGAGAATACCAAAACCGAGGCCTACTTGCTTTTCTCAGCCCTGTTGGGCTGCAAATCTTTACTCTCTACTCTTATAAAGAAATGGGCTTCCCCGTAAAATGGGCTTCCCCGGAAAATGGGCTATAAGTTGTAAGAAATGAGCTGTAAATTTTTATACCAAAGCCAACCAGCAATTGCATTAAAATATCATTTTTTTTCAAAATTTATTTACTCTCTACTCTTATAAAAACCAAAGCCAACTGGCAATTACATTAAAATACCATCTTCTCTCCCAAAAGATAAACTACTCATACAAATGCATCTTCATGTTTCGTGCAACGAATAGGCATGTTGCTATTTAAGATTCTAAACTTCATTCATTTTTTGTGGAGAATTGTTTTTTAAATTTTATTTTGATATAATTTTTTAAAAATTATTTTTAACGTGACTCGAAATTTCGTGATTAAAAGAGTTCGGACCCCACCGAAATATGCAAAATTTCGTTGAATTTTTTAGCAGTGCCCAGAATATATGGTCTGTAATGCTAATAAAAAGAATATGGGCTTCAAATATCCTTAAGAATTAGCAAATGGGCTGTAAATTATTGAAAATAATGGCTAATGGGACGTATGATGTTTTCCACAAATTTGGAGGCTGACTTCTAGGCCTAGTAGGTTGATGATGACGTTGGCCTAAAAAAATTTACGCGTATGCAAGGCTTTGTCAAGTTAGTCAACACAGAGAAGTGATTGTTGGATGTCCATCCAACGGCCGCCGTGCTTCTTCAATCTCTGATCTTCCTGCTCCAGCCGCCCAAACCAGCTCCGGCGGGACTGCCTGCTCCCTCCTCCCGTGGCTGGTTGTGCTGCCACCAAGCCATCCCTCTAACCACCCACACATCCTATAATTTTGCGGCGACGTTAGCCTCACCCCGCAGCCGACCAGTCAGCACTCATACTCCCCTCAGTGTGGGCATCCGCTGCGGTGGCTTCGCCGGCTCTGGGTGGTTCCCTTCCTAGGCCTCGCCTTCGTCCAACACGTTTGTGCTCTCGGCACGGCGAGGTCAACATGGTCAACAAACAGCAGCCATCGGAAGAGGTTGACAGTAGGGGCCCACACAAGGAAATGCCTCCTTATTACGCGCAAAATAATGATTCCTCCACCTGACAGCTGGGACCCACCGGAAGGGCCTCTGTATTTCATGAAAAAAACGTTCCCCCCATTGTCAGCTCAGACCCATCGGAAGTGCCTCCTTATTACGCACAAAAAAAATGAATACTCCCCCTGCTAGCTGGGACTTGTGGGCCTACTAAGTTGACGGGTACGGAGGGCTTTGTCAACTTAGTCAATATGAACGATTCTATCTCCAGTGACCGTACGATGTCCATCCAACGGTTGTAGTGCCTCTTCAACCTCTGGTCTTCTTGCTCCAGCTGCCCAAAGCAGCGCCGGTCGTGCCGCATGCTCCTGCCTCCCGTGGCCGGTTGTGTTGCCGTGGAGGCCTCACCGCCCCCTACTATTCTCACCACTGGACAGGCCATGCGGCGACGGCAGCCTCACACGGCAGCCGAACTAGTGAACCCTCGTTCTCCTCTCCGCGCGGGCTTCCACTATCGCGTCATCCCTGGCTCCGCGTCGTCCCCTTCCTAGGCCTCACCGTCGTCCACCGCCCTGGTGCTCTCGGCGCGGCATGGTCAACATGGTCAAGGAACGACTTCCATCGGAAGAGTACTTTACATGGAGAGGCTGACGGCTGGGTCCATGGTGGTTGCAAGGAAGTGCCTCATTATTACGCGCAAAATAATTATTCCTCCACCTGACAGCAGGGACCCATCGGACGGGCCACCGTATTTCACGAAAAAAACGTTCCCCCTGACTGCTGGGACCCACCATCTACATCTTCGCACGCAAGGAAGTGCGTCCATATTACGGGCATAAAAAATGATTCGCCCCCTGACTGCTGGGACCCACCAGCTACATCTTCGCACGCAAGGAAGTGTGTCCATATTACGGGCAAAAAAAATGATTCCCCCCTGACTACCGGGACCCACCAGCTACATCTTCGCACGCAAGGAAGTGCCTAGCAGCCGGGACCCACCTGGTCCAAGCGTACATAGCGTTGTCATTCTGGTCGCGAACGTGTACATACATACTGGTCGATGTAGAGGCGTGCATGTGTCGTAGTAGAGGTGCGCACGTAGCATGTACACGTACGTACAGCGGCCAGGGTGCAAGAAAGAAAATATGGCCACACATGTACATACGGGTGGGGTTTCAAATGCCTACTCACGCATACGTACAACCAGGACTCGTGTACATGGTTGGGTCGGAACGGAGAAACTACGTCGTCATCGTGTTCGTGGGGAGCCAACCGGCTGGGTCGGAACGGAATGTGTCGCCGTGTTCATTGGGAGGGCTTGGACGGAACAGCCGATGGAAACGAGGCCTGACGTACCGTAGAACAGAGGAAACGGCCTTGTGTTCGACCGGCCACGATAGAAATGGGGTCCTCTTCATCGGGAGGGGTCTGGCGTACGCAAAATGGAGGAAACAGACTTCTGTTGGACCTCCTACGGTCGAAATGGGGTCCTATTGATCGGGAGGGGTGTGGTGTACCGCAAAACGGAGGAAACGGACTTGTGTTGGAGCGCTACGGTCGAAACGGGGGTCCTGTTCATTGGGAGGGGTGTGGCGTACCGCAAAACGGGACTCCACGGGATACTGTTCATCTCCACCGTCGACCTCATCCAGCCTCCACGGGCTGGAGGCTACAGTTCATCCACCATCGACCTCCTCCAGCCTCCACCAGCGACTGTTCATCCACGGGCTCCTGTTCATCCAGCCTCCACCGCGTGCTACTCCACCAGCTACTTTCAACTAGCCCTCTCCATGGGCTCCTGTTCAACCACCCATCCATGGGCTACTGTTCATCCAGCCCTCCACCGACTACTGTTCAACCAGCCCTCCATGGGGTCGTCCTGTTCATCCAGCCCTCCACGGGGTCCTGTTCATCCAGCCCCAACCGGCTCGATCGATCGGGGTCCTGTTC
>NC_057810.1:622136391-622168365 GCF_018294505.1 Triticum aestivum | reverse complement strand
ACTCTTCATCCAAACCCCCCAGCAATGCTCACTGTTCATCCAGAGGCAGCATCGATCGGCTTCAGTTAACAGCAATAGCAAAGGAATCACTCGATCGCTCGGGTTCAGTAACGCGTAGCCTGTAGTGCAATCGCTCGGGTTCAGTTAGGCGACGCCTCGCTCGGGTTCAGTTAGAGCCCAAGGCTCGCACCCACGCGCGTATGGTACGAGAGAAACATGCATCGCTTGGACCCCGACCACCCACCATAACCGGGAACTCCCCGATATTTTCCTCGCCCTTGCTTCTACCATAGTTTTTCCGTCATGGACGTCCCGAAGAATGTCATGCAGCTGCGTCTCCGGCCCGCCTAGGATGAAAAGCCCATTTTTCGTCATGATTTTTTGTCATGGAAGTAGGAGCCCACCACATCAATGATTATACCGGGTTTTGTCACAATTATCGTCATAGAAGTGTCATAAGTATGACAAAAAAATTCTTTCGGCCCAAAATGTCACGGATGTGTCTTTTTTTTGTAGTGTATGGACCCGAAGGTCTGTGGTAAACTATTCACGCTTCATCGAAGAGGCTATGGTGTTGATGTAGAAGCCCTCCGTGATTGATTCCCCCTCCGGCAGATCGCTGGAAAAGGCCCCAAGATGGGATCTCACGGGTACAGAAGGTTGCGCCGGTGGAAAGGTGGTTTCGTGTCTCCCCCTGGTGTTTTTTTAGGGCAGAAGAGTATATATAGACGAAAGAAGTAGGTCAGTGGAGCTACAAGTGGCCCACAAGGGTGGGGGGCACGCCTACCCCCTGGGCGCACCCTCCTGCCTCGTGGACGCCTCATTGCGTCTCTGACTTCAACTCCAAGTCTTCTGGTTTGCTTCAGTCCAAGAAAGATCATTGCGAAGGTTTCATTCCGTTTGGACTCCGTTTGGTATTCCTGTTCTGCAAAACTCTGAAATAGGCAAAAAAACGGAAACTAGCATTGGGCCTCCGGCTAATAGGTTAGTCCCAAATATAATATAAAAGAGGATATTAAAGCTCATTAAACAACCAAAACAGATAATATAATTGCATGGAACAATAAAAAATTATAGATACATTGGAGACGTATCAGCCAGGCGTGGCTAGACGAGGCGAGCAGCCGGGCGGAGCGGGGTAGCCGAGGGAAGGCGGTGACGGGCAGCAGCGCAGGCTGGCTCTGGGAGCGGAGCTCCGACGGGGCTAGCTAGAGTAGCTGCTGCTGAAGTAGAGGCGCAGCAGCGGCGGAAGCAGCGGAGCATGGGGGCGTGGTTTCGCGAGCGGCAGGCGGCGGCTAGCGGCGTGCGGCGCCAAGGACGGCAGTGAGCAGCAGCAGCTGTACCAAGCATCAGCACAGCAGCAACACGTAGCAGTAGCAGTAGGCGCTAGTAACCGGGCATAGGAGAAGGCGGGAAGGTGAACAGGCACACCCGTGCGGCATAGGGACGCGGGCGCGCAGGTGTACGATGCAGGCGCGAGCGAAAGGCTCGGATGCGGCCACAGTCCAAGCTACAACCATGACGGCTGGAGCTCGTGGGGATGGTGGCTACAGGCACGGTTCAAGACTGGGAAGAGGGGGAACCAGATGCCCTTAGATGCCCTTAGATGGCTCGGGAGAGGCTCGGTGGTGACGAATCGATCAGCAAAGTCCGGCGGGGCAGAGGACGTAGGGGCGATGAGCTCGATCTGGCACTTGCATTCGACGTGGACGAGACCAGCGAAGCTCCTGGAGACATCGGCAAGTCGAGTGGGACTTGATGGCTATGCGGGCAGCAAGGCGACGGAGACGACAGAGGCGGCCATGGCGGGTGAAGAAACAGCGGAGCGAGGGAGAGGGGGAATGGGGATTAGGGTTCGCCTATGGTGTCGCGGGGTGACCTTATCCCCGCGGGCAGGCGCTAGATGCCCGACGCGTGGCCATCGGTGGCATGGACGCCGTGGGCGAGTCCACAAGCCTCGATGAATAGAGGGACTAAGAAGGCTAGGGGTGGGCTGGGCCGAACTGTGCTAGGTGGGCTTAAGTACACAGTAGCTACTAGGCCTTTTTCTATTACTTATTTTCTGTTTTTCTTTTTATTTAATAAAAAGATATGGGTAAGAAAATATTTGGGGGTGCTATTTACTTAGGAAAAATATGGGAAGTGCCCCTTTTATTCCCTGGTGATTTTAGACAGTGCCACAAATATTTTGGAGACCAGAAGAATTCATTTGGTATTTTTCATAAATAGGATAGCATTTGAAAATGTTGAATTGGTGCTATTATAATTGCTAATGCTCATCTTTGCACAAAAGTGATGTTGTGTTCCTTAACAAATAATTGTTATGGAATCGCTGACAAATGATGAACATTTTTCCAGCAACTTTTGAGCAACTTCAAACTTCACTTGAATTTGAATTGACTGGAATTTCATATGGGATATTTAACAAAGGTGATTAAGCACTGTTTGGAAAAATGATTAGCTTAATCACAGAGGGTTACTCTAGCATGGCACTGGGGGGTGTTACAAATCTCCTCAACTACAAGAAATCTCGTCCCGAGATTTAAACGGTGGAGTAAGGGGAAAAGAATTTGTTACGAAATTCTAACAGATCTTCTTTTCTTACTGCTCTCATCGAAGAGGTTGATCCATAACGTTGATGTCTTCAATTCACTGCATCAGGGCACCATGATGAAGTCGTCAACCTTTCTTCATAAACCCCACTGTACTTACGAATAGGGTATAAAAAACCATAAGGACATGTGTTTGAAAGGATTGGCATCCGGTAGTTATCTCAAGGAAGGAGAATTTAGAAGCACCAGGAAACATATCGAGAGTGCTATAAGGAGGTTCAACGGGTTTCAACCAGGCAGGCATCCAGCAGATGCCTAAACAAGTGATGAAGGGGTTCAGAGCAAATGAAGAATAATGTTGCCTCTGATACCGAAATGAAACATGGTGAGGAAGTTTGCTCGTGAATTACATACTAAGCCAAGTGTGAAGAATATTTCGGAATCAAGGTTGTATGGGAGAGTCAGGTTTCGATCCTATGGAACTATGGGTTATGGACCCACCATCTGGTTAAGAGTATTAAGAGTGGTGTCATCTTGCACGGTCATGGTAGCAAGACATGTTAGAGGATAACTCGTGAGCTACGTCGGTAACAACATTGGTACCAAGGGCGAGGGACATAGAGAACTATTTTCCTGCTCATTGAAACGAGGCGGGCCAATAAGCAAGGTTCTCGTCCATCGATGGTTACCAGAATGCCATCAATAGTAGTAACAGGGTCTTACTTACAATGTTGTACATCGAGGTGTTTACATAAGCAGGAAATTATCTTTGCTGAGATAAGTAAGTTTATTGGAAAGGTTAAACAAAAGAATGGAAATGAAAATATGTTTAGCATATTATTCAGACCAATAGAAAGGAAAATGTGTTTAAACCCGGGTATCAAGAACATATCTTTCCCAACAACAAGCAGAGGATGATATCCATGACAAGATAATAAGTAGATTACCATTTAGATAAGGGGAAAAGAAATTCATGACGTTACCCCATACAATAGTGTTTGGATAAGTGATCATGAAACATTTAGCATTGTGCCTCCAATGTTCTTAATGATGTTCGGAGAACCACGGTCATGCTTCAGGATAGTATTGACATGGTCATTTGGTACAGGTCAGTCTTTGGATACACAAAGGATCCACCGGAAACAACTTATAAATTAAGTCATACAATTTTAGTAAGAAAAAGATGAGGATGGGGCCCACGGGCTCAGCCGTCGAGATTTCCATAAGGATGGATTTCCAAAACTGAGTAAACAAGGTGATAGGAATGATCGGACCAAATGATATAATGGGTATGCTTGGGGAAAACATCCATAATTATACATCGATAGAAAAGTGTACCCGGTGATGTGGACTGAGCAGCACATTCAATGTTAGGATTGTGATGGTGATACGTATTTATTGTATCAAGAATTCTTAAGAGGTGGTGAAATTCTCACAACATTCTTGACATAAGGGATAGTAATATTGCTAGGTAGGACATAACATAAGCTGGATAGCAAGGAGCTCCATAACATGAACAAGATTGTGCTAGAGGGCAGGCAATAATGTTTTCGATGGTACAAAAATAATCGGGGGGCAAGGATGGTATTTCTCATCATGAAGTCGATTGATATCTTGGAAGGTTATATAATGTTGATGATGATCACGACACAATTGTCGAGAGATTTCAAGACGATGTAGTCGATCGACAATGACATCAAGTCAAAGGAATGATGAAGCGAAAGGTTATTGGAACCATCGGTACGACACAAAATCAAAATCAAGCTTGCTCTTCAAGGCGAAATGATATGACGAGGAAAAATCGATGTAAGCTTAGCTCATCAATTGTGTTTCCGGACGAAGGACCAGATAGCATAGTTAAAATTTAGCACGATAATTATATAGCCGATCAAGATGGAATGACTTGAAGGATTATTAAACTCATAAGCAACGGAGATTACTTAGACTTATTGAATCGGATTGCGGAATCGATTCACTTATCGGTGTTCTCGAGTGACTAATAACTCAGAACCCGAGTGTCGGTGTCAAAACCGATGGATCTCGGGTAGGGGGTCCCGAACTGTGCGTCTAGGCGGATGGTAACAGGAGACAAGGGACACGATGTTTTACCCAGGTTCGGGCCCTCTTGATGGAGGTAAAACCCTACGTCCTGCTTGATTGATATTGATGATGTGGGTATTACAAGAGTAGATCTACCATGAGATCAAGGAGGCTAAACCCAAGAAGCTAGCCTATGGTATGATTGTTGTTCGTCCTATGGACTAAAACCATCCGGTTTATATAGACACCGGAGAGGGCTAGGGTTACACAGAGTCGGTTACAATGGTAGGAGATCTACATATCCGTATCGCCAAGCTTGCCTTCCACGCCAAGGAAAGTCCCATCCGGACACGGGACGAAGTCTTCAATCTTGTATCTTCATAGTCTTGGAGTCCGGTCGATGATGATAGTTCGGCTATCCGGACACCCCCTAGTCCAGGACTCCCTCAGTAGCCCCTAAACCAGGCTTCAATGACGACGAGTCTGGCGCGCATATTGTCTTCGGCATTGCAAGGCGGGTTCCTCCTCCGAATAATTTATAGAAGATTGTGAACACCAGGATAGTGTTCGGCTCTGCAAAATAAATTCCACATACCACCATAGAGAGAATAATATTTACACAAGTTCAATGTACTGACGTATTTTGTGGCGTGACGTCACACCACAACCAAGCCTTTACTCGAATCATTTTTATTATACCACCTCTGCGCATTTAGCGAAGCGATTTCCTTGGCACGTCTTGTCGAAGCAGAGATCGTGTTCCCCTTATTCCGGGATTCTCATCAATACGGACGTGGGTAACCCAACCGCGCCCGTTGCCACGCCCCCTCCATCGAAGGCGGGTTCCAAATGGTCACGGGGTCGGCTCTTGGTATTCTCCCTCTTTATAATGAGACCAAGGCCCGTTCTTTTTCTTCAATCCTCAATCGAATCCGCCCCTTGCCCCAAGTTCCAACACCTAGGGCTCCAGATTCGGGTACTTTCGACCTTCGACAATGTCCGGCTCCGACCTACAAGGCCGGTGGATGCCCTCCTCCGTCATGGAAGAGGATGTGCTAAAGATGAGAGACGCCAGGTACTTAACCTACGAGATTTCGCATAGGTTGCCTGCCCAAGGGCAAGTTATTCCTACTCTCGAGCCCGGCGAGAGTGTCGTGTTCGTGTATCACCTCCGTCGGGGTTTAGGCTTCCCGATGGATCCCTTCGTGAGGGGGCTCATGTTTTACTATGGGTTGGAATTCCATGACTTGGCTCCGGAGTCCATCCTCCTCATCTCGTCATTCATTGTCGTCTGCGAAGCCTTCCTCCGCACTACCCCTCACTTCGGCTTGTGGCTCAAAACCTTCATCATGGAGCCGAATATGATTGAGGGGCGTCAGGTAGAGTGCGGCGGGGCGGTTATAAGCAAGAGGGCCGATGCTCCATGGCCCGAGGGCCCTTTTCAAGAGGAGCTCGGCTTGTGGCAACAGGAGTGGTTCCATATCACCGCTCCCAGGGGCAGCAGGCAGAGGCCGCCGCCCGCCTTTCGCCCGGGCTCTCCACAACGGCTGACGTCATGGGTCAACAAAGGGCTTGACTGGGGGTCGTCCAAAGATGTACCCCTGTTGCGGGGCCGGATTCGAGACCTCCAAGAAAGGGAGATCAATCTGGTCGTAGTGATACAGGTTATGCTGATTCGGCGCCTTTTGCCCTGCAAACGTCGCCCCCTCCGCCTGTGGGAATTTAATCCAGAGGGACCACGAGCTCTCCAACACTTCATGGGTTTGATACCCGTGGAGATGTACAAACTGTTCTTCGAATCACAAGAGATGCGTCCGGACTTGACCGAGGACGCTGGCCTAAGCTGCAATCGCCCGGATACTCAAGTAAGTAGCCCTATGTCCGGATACATTGTCCATTTATCTATCATGGATTTGCCTTTTAACCAACTATCCCTTGGACAGGACTGGATAGCGCAAGCAAAACTGATACGGTGTCTGGCCCCCCTCCCTGAGACCACGCCGGATCCCGTGTTAATCAAAATGTTGGAGGTTGCACCTTCGGAGGAGGGCGAAGGGGAGCACAGGGAAACTACCACCTCTACCAAGGAGGCTTTCAGCGAGGGGGGAATCGAGAATCCCTCCCTCCAGGGGGAGAAGAGGACCACTTCCGAAGACCCGGAGGCCAAGGCCTCAAAGCGGGGAAAGAAATCTGCACCGGAAGGTCCTGTGCCGGGAAGAGCCCCGGCCGCACAGTCTCCCCAAAGGAATCAGCCCTCTAGCGAGCCGTAAGTAAAAGGGGGGAATTTGTAATGGGGGCATCCCTACTTTATTTCTAAGGGTAACCGAAGTTTTCACCTTGTAGTTCAGATCTCAGCCCTTCTCAGCAGAGCTCATCTTCGGGGGACCTTCGTCCGGAGATGATGGAGAGCGAAATGCCTCCATCTGCCGCCCCGTCAGGTGGGCCGGACGACCCTGAGGTGTCGTCACGGAGGGTCACCCCGAGTCCGGCGGGGCCGGGGAGTTCGGCACCCACTGGAGTACAGCCGGTGGAGCTGCAGGATTTGCTCGAGAGGGCGTCTATCTCAGAAGATCACCGTACATTAATGAGTATGGTGATTGAAAGGATCTCATCCGCCGAGAGCGGGTTGCATGAGGCCGTCAAAAGTTTGCTGACGAGGTTTGAGGTACGCAAAAAATGACATACCTTTTGACACTTTTGCACATGGAGTGCGCCATGTATAGATAGTAGCCCCTGAGACTTGGCATGCTGTCGAAAGCGACAGCATGCCGAGGATCATAATCTCAGTTATAGAATGTCGCCTTTCCTATGCAGGTGGCGGAACGTTCGGTGGCCAGCCGGACTGATGGAGTTGCCGAGCTGAAGCGGCAACTCGACGTTGCGGATGCGGACATCGCACTGGTCAATAAACAACTTGACGAGTCACAAGGTAGGTGGTTTCTCCGCGGTCACCTAGTAAGGGAGCTGATGCCCATTCCTTACAATTTGTATGCTTGATGCAGATGGTGCCGCTGCTGTGGAAGACCTTCGAGCAGAGCTTGCTCGAGCCAAGGAGCAAGCCAGGAAAGTGATGCGGCTGCCTCGAAGGCAGCGGAAGAGCTAAAAGCCGAAAAGGCTGCTCACTGCCGAAGCAGGGAGGAGATGGCCCGAATGGCCGTGAAATTAAAAGATGCTACCGACCGCTATGAGGTTCTTGAAAGAGAACGCCGAGCGGAGCAAGAGGACCTGAAGAACGCCGCCGCCGAAGCCAAGGATGCCTGTTGTGCGATGCGGGCTATGAAGGAGGAACTGCGCCAGGCCGGAGACATTGCGGCTGCAAAGCCCTTTCTGCTGCGTAGGAAGTTCACGGATCCGAAGTATGCTCAGTTGGGCCAATTGTGGGGTGCGGAGGATCCTTATCTGGATTTGGCGGCGAGTGCGGCGGACGCAGTCATGCACTTCCGAAGCCAGAAGGATCAAGAAATGGAAGAGCTTTTTTGGTCTCAATTCCATAGTCCGGAGCGTCCACTTCCGTTGACTGATCGGCTGGCTGAGTGGACTGAGCTGAATAGATTGTCCGGACTTGCCATGACGGATGTGGTGGCTCATCTGTGGCCAGAAAGGCCCAAGCCTGAGAGTTATTTTGGCTTGTTGCAGCAATTCCTTGGGGCGGTGCCGCATATCGAGGCGATGAAGCGGTCGGCATGCATAGAGGGTGCACGGATGGCTCTCGCCCGTGTTAAGACATACTGGGCGGAGATGGATGCCACCGATGTTGCATGCCGGGGTTCGGACAAAAGCCGATTACCCGCCGAGCACTATTTTGAGGAAGTCCTGCAGGGCGCTCGTTTAATAGAGTCGCAGTGCTCGAAAGATGTTATGTTTAAATGACATGTATGATTTGTGAGATCATGTTTATAATGTAACGGCTTTTTATACTTGTGCGTTCAAGTATTGAACTATCTCCTGTGCGGCCGTATATGTATGTATAACCTGAAAGATGGCAGTCTTTGGCTTCAGCCCCCACGCACAGGGTGCGGGGGTGTTTGCAAAAAAGAACGCTTTTTCACACTTAATCCAACGTCTTGGTCCTTTGAAGGAGGTGATAGCATAGCAAACTAGGCAACCGGACTATAATGCTTTATCACTTTCACTTAGCCATATGAGCTCGATGGTGGGGCTACTATATAGCCCCTAGAGGCACCGCGCTCTCCAAACTCGGGGCGCGTATGTGCCTTACAGGGAAGCGGTCCTTCGTCAAAGTGGAGGAATTCTAAACATTCCAGTAATCGATCGAGTGGTTGACTAGTCTCTCGCTATATCATGACAGTCAGTTTTCGGCTTTCTCTACTGAGGTGCTCGCCCGGCCGAACTGGGGCACAATCGCAGTAGTTCTCCTGGTACCGCGTTAGCCAATGGAGTGGAACGTAAGGCAGCAAAACATAGGAGCCGAGCAAACCCAACATTTGACCAAAGACATGATTCAGAGCTGATGCATATAAGGCCTAACTCGAGACGCCGAACACTCCCTGAGGTATTCGGTCTTTATGATACCGGGCAGAACAATGCCCTAAGCCCCTAGTGTCCAGGTACGGGTGAGAACTTCTGACGCGGCCGATGCCAAAACGCCAGCCTCCTCCTCGGTTATGGTAGGAAACCGGGGGATGTGTATCAACAAGAGACAGTAAAAAAGGTTTACGCAGGGCCTTAATCTGAAAAGAATCCTTGCAACGGGTCCCTGCTGCACGTCTGCACCTGTGTCTCCGTTGTGCTGTATCCTGGACGGGTGTAGCACGTGCTTCATCTGTAAAAGAGAAGAACTTAGTTTGGAAAAAATATCGTGCAAAAGATGTATTTAAAATAAAGTATGATTTGGAAGATGAATAAAGTTGAGCTTTATTGGCTCTCATCGTTTTGTACGTGCAGCCCCTTGTAAAGAGGTATGCGGCTGGGAAGCCCCTTGTTTATTTATGCCGGACTCGTCTAACCGTGTCCGAGGTTTGAATGACCTGTTTTTAGGGGCTTTGACCAACAAGGTCGGATCAGTGTGTGGCTGTCAAGGCAGCCTCACGTTTTCCGTGGTCAAGGAACACTCGGAGTTACCCTTTAAGGAGATTATGCCGCGTGGACCGGGCATTTTAAGCGTAAGAGACGCGTAATGCGGTATTGCGTTAAAGCGGGCGAAAGCTTCGCGTCCCAGTAGTGCTTGATTGCTACTTTTGAATGGGGCGATATGGAAAATAAGCTTTTCGCGACGGAGGTTGTCGGATGAACCGAACATGACCTCTAGTAGTACAGAGCCTATGCAATTGGCGTAAAGGCCTGGCGTCACTCCTTTGAAGGAAGTGCTGGTACGACGAATTTTGTTAGGGTCTATCCCCATTCTGCAGATGGTATCCTGGTATAGCAGGTTTATATCACTACCGCCGTCCATTAGGACTTGTGTGAATTGTAGTCCGTCGATTATGGGATCCAATACCAAAGCAGTCCCTCCTGCGTTTCGAACACTTCCGGAGTAATCCTGATGGTCGAAAGTAATTGGTTTAAACGTCCAATTTCGGGACTCTGCTGGGGTGGACCGTGCGGCGCGTGTTTTAGCAGGTGCCCCACTATTTTTCCTTGTTATCACATGAAGTGAGTTCACTGTTTTGAATTCTAGTGGGAAAGTCTTCTGTTTTCCGGCGTGCTGCTTGTGGGGTTCGTCGTCGTCTTCGCTTAGTGTGTCGAGCCCCTTGTGTTCGGCATTAAGTCGGCCGGATTGCTTGAAGACCCAACAATCTCTGTGGGTATGGTTTGGAGGCTTCTCGGGGGTACTATGGATTTGACATATCCTATCCAAGATTTTGTTTAGGTTCGATAGCTCACTGTTGTCCTTAAGAGGCAGTGTTTTATTATTCGGCCGAGAGCTTTTGAACCCGACGTTGACCGCCGTGCTATTTGGGCCATTTTCCTTATTCCGGCGCTGATCTTTTCTGCGTCGTGATTTTCTGTTTCCATCCCTGACCTTGGATGTACTCGGGTCGCTGGTGCTGCATCTTGCCAGCCAGCTATCTTCCCCCACGCAAAAGCGGGTCATGAGGCTTGTCAGCATGGCCATTGTTCTTGGTTTTTCCTGGCCGAGGTGTCTGGCGAGCCATTCGTCTCGGACGTTATGCTTAAAGGCTGCTAAGGCTTCGGCGTCCGGACAGTCGACTATTTGGTTCTTTTTGGTGAGGAACCTGTTCCAGAATTTGCGTGCTGACTCTCCGGGCTGTTGAGTTATGTGACTTAAATCGTCTGCATCCGGAGGGCGGACATAAGTCCCCTGAAAATTTGCTCGAAACGCATCCTCGAGCTCTTCCCAACTTCCAATGGTATTTTCTGGGAGGCTTTTGAGCCAATGCCGAGCTGGCCCTTTGAGCTTGAGGGGTAGGTATTTTATGGCATGGAGATCGTCTCCTCTGGCCATATGTATGTGTAGGATATAATCCTCAATCCAGACTCCGGGGTATGTTGTTCCGTCATATGCCTCTATGTTTACGGGTTTGAATCCCGCTGGAAATTCATGATCCAATACCTCATCGGTGAAACATAGTGGGTGTGCGGAGCCCCTGTATTTAGGTGTGCCGTTGTCTTCGAACACTTGGCGGGTTGTGTTGCTCCCTGGAGTCTTCATTTTTGTCCCATAGATGGACCTGACCGGCCATCCTTTTTGCGAGGATCCTTATGTGGATCGTGTGCCGGCTTGTGTGCGGCGTCGCTTGCCGCTCTTAGCCTGTCATCTGGTCGTCTATCCGGCCAGGCGGCCTCTTTCTTTTTTGACTGTGGGGGCTCTACGGCCTCCTCGTCAAATTCGGGCAATAGCTTGCGCTTCGGGTAGCTCTTTGCCTGGTGACTATCGCCGTATTTGTCTGCGGTATTGAGTACTTTGCTCCGTCTCATTCTGAGTGCGTTCTACGCTGTTTTGAGCTTCCGCTTGTGCTTCTTCAAACTTCTTGCAGTGGCGACAAGCCTTTTATGAATATTCTTATGCTCCGGTGATGTGTCCGGTGTGAGATCGTCTGGACTGTTGTTTTCACCGGGGATGGGTTGCTTGTCCAATTCATCCTGTTCAGATGGTTGCTTGGTGGCGTGTTCGTCGTTCGCTGCTTCGCCCTGCTCTAAGGCTGGGTCAGTATGGGTGTCGTTGTTACCGAGGCGGGACTTCGGTCGGCGCTTGCGTCGCCGTTTTGGTTGTTTGTCGGGGGAGTTGTCCTTCGCCATGTCCCGTTGTTCCTCGTTATCGCTTACTTTTGGTGTATCCACCATGTATACGTCGTGAGTTGAGGTGGCTTTCCAGTGCCCAGTAGGCGCTGGTTCTTGATCGTCTCCGGCATCGTCGTCCATACCGTCGATGTCTTCGGAGTCGAAGTCTAGCATGTCGGTTAGATCGTCGATAGTGGCTACTAAGTGGGTGGTGGGTGGGCCTTGAATTTCTTCATTGTCCGCATCCCAGCCGTCCTGACCGCAGTCCGGCCAGGTCTCTCCTGATAACGAGAGATACTTTAGCGAACTCAGGATGTCACCAAAAGGTGAGTGTTGAAAGATGTCCGCAGCGGTGAACTCCATGATCGGCGCCCAATTGGATTCGATTGGAGGGGCGTGGGAGGTTCGGAGTTCGGCGAGGAGTCCGGCACCTCGGAGTCACGAGCTTCACAAGGGATAAGATCAGTATTCGGCTCCATCTCCATAGAGGTTGCAGCTCCCGAGGCGGTGTCTAGCCACCCGTCCTCGATCTGCCCAGCCGGCTCCGAATTGAGGGTCAGAGCGGACTCGTGTGCGGCCTCCAGGGCACTGTCCAGCTGCAGAGCTAAATCATGCCCATCATGACAGTGCGGCGTGCCCGGTTGTGGCTCGAATCCATCCAAGATCAAGTCTCCGCGGATGTCAGCCATGAAGTTCAAACTTCCAAATCTGACTTGACGGCCAGGGGCGTAGCTTTCGATCTGCTCCAGATGGCCAAGCGAATTGGCCCGCAGTGCAAAGCCGCCGAATACGAAGATCTGTCCTGGGAGAAAAGTCTCACCCTCGACTGCGTTGTTGTCGATGATCGAAGAAGCCATCGAGCCTATCGGTGACGACACAGAGGAACTCTCAATGAAAGCACCAATGTCGGTGTCAAAACCGGCGGATCTCGGGTAGGGGGTCTCGAACTGTGCGTCTAGGCGGATGGTAACAGGAGACAAGGGACACGATGTTTTACCCAGGTTCGGGCCCTCTTGATGGAGGTAAAACCCTACGTCCTGCTTGATTGATATTGATGATGTGGGTATTACAAGAGTACATCTACCACGAAATCAAGGAGGCTAAACCCTAGAAGCTAGGCTATGGTATGATTGTTGTTCGTCCTATGGACTACAACCATCCGGTTTATATAGACACCGGAGAGAGCTAGGGTTACACAGAGTCGGTTACAATGGTAGGAGGTCTACATATTCGTATCGCCAAGCTTGCCTTCCACGCCAAGGAAAGTCCCATCCGGACACGGGACGAAGTCTTCAATCTTGTATCTTCATAGTCTTGGAGTCCGGTCGATGATGATAGTTCGGCTATCCGGACACCCCCTAGTCCAGGACTTCCTCACCGAGGGAAACCCGAAATCGTGTAGAAGCAATACTAGATGAAGACTCATAGGAAGCAACACAGTTCTTTGATATTCTCGAGATACTGGAGGGTAATACTCGAAGGAAGATCAAAATAGAGGTTGCGGAGATGTGTTGATCGGCAGAAGACAAGTGCTTTAACTTGTCTGAGAAATGGAATCAAGGAGAAAATATGGTCGGAACCACGATTAAGGATCAATTCATAAATACCAGATGATATTATATCAAGGAAAAAAATGTTGTCACAAGAAGCTTCCATGATAGGATCTACATCGTGTCCATGGGCATGAACACAAATTTCAAGGTCGACTCCCACTTTTCCAATGCATAACCCAAAGGAATTTCATATTCAATATTTTCAATGCGTGCAGTAGGTTGAGGGGAAACTAATTGTGGTTCCGGTCGAGGTGAAGATACCCCGACAAATCCCCTCAAAGGATTGTTTTCCATAGTAGCAAGTGACAATAAATTTCAGCATGTAGTAATAATGTTTCCTTACCAATTTCCACTTACAAAAAGCGCTTCACTCCCCGGCAATGGCGCCAGAAAATAGCCTTGACGACCCACAAGTATATTGGGTCAATTATAGCCTTTTCGATAAGTAAGAGTGCCGAACCCAACAAGGAGCAGAAGGAAATGACAAGTGGTTTTCAGCAAGGTAATGTTTGCAAGTGCTAAAATTGTAAGTAGCAGAGTAGTTTGATAGCAAGGTAATTTGTGACGAGCAAGTAACAGTAGTAGTAACAAAAGTGCAGCAAGTTAGCCCAATCCTTTTGAGGCAAAGGACGGGCCAAAACGGTCTCTTTTGATAAGCAAAGTGTTCTTGAGGGTACACGGGAATTTCGTCTAGTTACTTTCATCATGTTGGCTTAATTTGTGTTCTCTACTTCGATAATTTGGTATGTGGGTCGACCGGTGCTTAGGTGTTGTTCTTACTTGAACAAACCTCCTACTTATGATTAACCCCCTCGCAAGCATCCGCAACTACGAGAAAAGTATTAAGAATAAATTCTAACCATAGCATTAAACTTTTGGATCCATTTGGTCCCTTACGGAATAGCGCATAAAATAGGGTTTAAGCTTCTGTCACTCTCGTAACCCATCATCTAATAACTAATCCACAATGCATTTCCTTAGGCCCAAATATGGTGAAGTGTCATGTAGTCGACGTTCACATGACACAGCTAAGGGAATCACACATACATATCATCAAAATATCGAACACATATCAAGTTCACATGATCACTTGCAACATGATTTCTCCCGTGACCTCAAGAACAAAAGTAACTACTCACAAATGATAATCATGCTCAAGATCAGAGGAGTATTAAATAGCATAATGGATCTTAACATATAATCTTCCACCAAATAAACCATATACTAATCAACTACAAGATGTAATCAACACTACTAGTCACCCACAAGCACCAATCTATAGTTCTGGTACAAAGATTGAACACAGAGATGAACTAGGGTTTGAGATGACATGGTGTTGTTGATGAAGATATCCATCCCCAAGATTGGGTAGTTGTTGGTCATGATGATGACGATGATTTCCCCCTATGGGAGGGAAGTTCCCCCGACGGAATCGCTCCACCGGAGGGCAAAAGTGCTCCTGCCCAGGTTCAGCCTCGAGATAGCGGCGCTTCGTCCCGAAAGTCCTCCCTTTATTTTTTCTAGGTCAAAATGACTTATGTACCAGAAGAGAGGCACCGGAGGTGGGCCTGGATGAGCACAACCCACCAGGGCGCGCCGTTGGGCCTAGGCGCGCCCTGTCGTCTTGTGCTCACCAGTGTGGCCCCCTCCGGTACTTATTTGCTCCATTATTTCTTATTTATTCCATAAAAATCCATGTGAAGTTTCAGCTCATTTGGAGTTGTGCATAATAGGTAGCCAGACGTAGCTTTTTCAGGTCCAGATTTCCAGCTGCCAGAATTCTCCCCTTTTTGTATACCTTCCATATTATGAGAGAAAAGGCATTATAATTACTCAAAAAGCATTATTATACAATAAAACAACATAAATAACAGTACGTAAACATGATGCAAAATGATGTATCATGTTGTGAAGAAGAAGGTCTTACCTTTATCTTTGAAGGGAAATGCATTGGCATGGTTTAGGCCATGTGATGATATTGGATCATGGAACTACAACCGATTGAAATTGGAATTTCATTAGAAGTTTTATCCTATGCATCTGGTTCATCATGATCGGAATTATATATATAATTTTTGGCCTTGTGAAGGAGAAAGTATCACTCAAGCTTGGGAGAGGCTTCAGTCAATGTTATATTCACGCCCAATCATGATCTCTCAAGATAAATTATAATTCAAAAAAATTATGCATGACTTTCTCATAATGATAGATCCATGCTCGATACTTCTTGTACTAGCTCTTTTATGAAGAAGGATATTGAATTCAAATGGGACTTATTGGAAAGAATTAAATGCAACTCTGAAGATAGGGAACTCGAAGAAGGTAAGGAGTCAGGTATAAACCTTAAGTTTAATTGTGTTAAATCTTTTATGGATACCGATGCCTTTCGTGATTTTAGCACTAAATATGGACTTGACTCTAAGATAGTAGCTTCTTTTTGTGAAACATTTGCTACTCATGTTGTTCTCCCTATGGAGAAGTGGTTTAAATATCATCCTCCCATTGAAGTTAAAGTAGTAGAACCTATTAAAGTTGAAGAAGAAACTATTACTTATAATGCTGATCCTATTTTTCCTACTGCTTATATTGAGAAACCACCTTTTCCTGCTAGAATAAAGGATCATGTTAAAGCTTCAACCGTGGTTCGTAAGAGTTATACTAGAACACCTACACCCTCTGAACAAATTAAAGTTGAACCTAATATTGCTATGGTTAAAGATCTCTTGGTTGATAATATTGATGGGCATGTTATTTATCTCTGTGGTGAAGCTGCTAGAGTTGCTAAATCCGATACTAAAGATAAACATAGACCTATTGTTGGCATGCCTGTTGTTTTTGTTAAAATTGGAGATCATTGTTATCATGGCTTGTGTGATGTGGGTGCTAGTGTGATACGTCTCCGTCGTATCTACTTTTCCAAACACTTTTGCCCTTGTTTTGGACTCTAACTTGTATGATTTGAATGGAACTAACCCGGACTGACGTTGTTTTCAGCAGAATTGCCATGGTGTTGTTTTTGTGCAGAAAATAAAGATTCTCGGAATGTCCTGAAACTCCATGGAACACCTTAGAAAAAATAAAGAAAAATCCTCGCAAAAGAAGAAGACCAGGGGGCCCACACCCTGTCCACGAGGGTGCCCCCCCTTGGGCGCGCCCCCTACCTCGTGGGCCCCCTGGTGGCCCTCCGATGCCAACTCCAACTCCATATATTGGCCTTTGAGGAGAAAAAAATCAGAGAGAAGAAATCATCGTGTTTTACGATACGGAGCCGCCGCCAAGCCGTAATCTCTCTCGGGAGGGCTGATCTGGAGTCCGTTCGGGGCTCCGGAGAGGGGGATTCGTCGCCGTCGTCATCATCAACCATCCTCCATCACCAATTTCATGATTCTCACCGCCGTGCGTGAGTAATTCCATCGTAGGCTTGCTGGATGGTGATGGGTTGGATGAGATTTATCATGTAATCGAGTTAGTTTTGTTAGGGTTTGATCCCTAGTATCCACTATGTTCTAAGATTGATGTTGCTATGACTTTGCTATGCTTAATGCTTGTCACTAGGGCCCGAGTGCCATGATTTCAGATCTGAACCTATTATGTTTTCATGAATATATGTGAGTTCTTGATCCTATCTTGCAAGTCTATAGTCACGTACTATGTGTTATGATCCGGCAACCCCGAAGTGACAATAATCGGGACCACTCCCGGTGATGACCATAGTTTCAGGAGTTCATGTATCCACTATGTGCTAATGCTTTGTTCCGGTTCTCTACTAAAAGGAGGCCTTAATATCCCTTAGTTTCCAATAGGACCCCGCTCCCACGGGAGGGTAGGACAAAAGATGTCATGCAAGTTCTTTTCCATAAGCACGTATGACTAAATTCGGAATACATGCCTACATTACATTAATGAACTGGAGCTAGTTCTGTGTCACCCTATGTTATGACTGTTACATGATGAACCACATCCGACATAATTATCCATCATTGATCCAGTGCCTACAAGTTTTCCATATACTGGTTCTCGCTTATTTACTTTTACATTGCTACTGTTACAATCACTACAAAATACCAAAAACGTTACTTTTGTTGTCTTTACTTTTTTTACCATTACCACCACTATCATATTACTTTGCTACTAAGCACTTTGCTACAGATACTAAGTTTCCAGGTGTGGTTGAATTGACAACTCAGCTGCTAATACTTGAGAATATTCTTTGGCTCCCCTTGTGTCGAATCAACAAATTTGGGTTGAATACTCTACCCTCGAAAACTGTTGCGATCCCCTATACTTGTGGGTTATCAAGACCTTTTTCTGGCACCGTTGCTGGGGAGCATAGCTCTATTCTTTGAGTTACTTGGGATTTATATCTGCTGGACACTATGAGGAACTTGAAAGACGCTAAGACCAAGATTTTACCCTCAACTACGAGGGGAGGTAAGGAACTGCAATCTAGCTCTGCACTAGATTCTCCTTCTGTTATGAGTAAGCTTGCGACGCCTAAACCTGTTACCGCTATGAATTCTAATATGTCGCATATTATTGATGATGCCACTTCTGCTATGCATGATACTTATGATGAAACTACTTCCATGCTTGATACTACTATGCCACTTGGTGAATATCTTGATGAGAAAATTGCTAGGACTAGAGAAAGAGAAATTATTGAACCTGAACATGATGATGTTAGTGACGATGAACCTATGCCTGCTATTCCTGGGGGTTATCTTTTTAATGCTGAATCTTCTGCAACTATTTTTGCTTGCCAGGATAGACGTGAACTTAAGAGGTTACTAATTAAATGGAGTAAAGAATCTTTTAGAGGTAGAATGAAACCCGACCCTACTTTTGCTACTTCACCTATCTGTGTTCCTGATCAGGACTATTATGATTTTTCTGTTGATCCAGATATAATTAATTTGGTTGAGTCCGATCCTTTCTATGGCTATGAATCTGAAACTGTTGTGGCACATCTTACTAAGTTGAATGATATAGCTGCCATGTTTACTAATAGTGAGAGATCGCGCTATCTCTATTTACTCAAAATATTTCCGTTCTCGTTAAAGGGTGATGCTAAGATATGGTATAATTCTCTTGATCCTGGTTGTGTGCAAAGTCCCCAGGATATGATTTATTACTTCTCTGCTAAATATGTCCCTGCTCATAAGAAACAAGCTGCTTTGAGGGAAATATACAATTTTGTGCAAATTGAAGAAGAGAGTCTCCCACAAGCTTGGGGGAGGCTTCTCAAGTTACTTAATGCTTTGCCTGATCATCCTCTTAAGAAACCTGAAATATTTGATATCTTTTATAATGGACTAACTGATGCTTCCAGAGATTACCTGGATAGTTGTGCTGGTTCTCTTTTCAGGGAAAGAACACCGGATGACGCTCAAATTCTATTGAATAATATGTTGGCTAATGAAAATAATTGGGCACCTCCCGAGCCAGTTCCTGAGCCAATTACTTAGCCTATTCCTAAACCAACTCCGAAGAAGAGAGGTGTTCTATTTCTTAGTCCCGAAGTTATGCAAGAGGCCAAGAAATCTATGAAAGAAAAAGGTATTAAAGTCGAAGATGTTAAGAATTTACCTCCTATTGAAGAAATACACGGTCTTAATTTACCGCCTGTTGAAGAAGTATATGATCTCAATTACTTATTTACTGAAGAACCTCCCGATATCGCGACACAGGTAGTAAAGGTAAATTCTCTCTATAGATATGATATAGCTGAAGTCCCTCCTACTAAAATTGCTAGTCAGTGCTTGGATGAGTTTGATAACTTTATGTTTAAGCAAGATGACTTTAATGCTTATTTTGGTAGTCAATTAAAACAAGATGCTTATATGATTAAACGCTTGGGTGATTATATGGCTGATATTAGAGGTGAACTTAAAATTGTTAGCAAACATGCTTTGATGGTTACCACTCAAGTAGAACAAGTACTTAAAGCTCAAAAAGAAGCGCTTGATGAAATTAATAGTAAGAAGAATGATTATGCTGTTAGAGTGGCTACTAGAACCGGTAGAATGACTCGGGAACCTTTGTATCCTAAAGGCCACCCTAAGAGAATCGAGCAAGATTCTCAGAAAAATGATATAGATGTACCTAGTTCTTCTAGAAAGAAGAAAAATAAAAATGATAGGACTTTGCAAACTTCTAGTGAACCTATCGCTGAGTCACCTGAGAATCCGAATGATATCTCTACTTCTGATGCTGAAACACAATTAGGTGATGAACATGAACCTAGTGATAATGTTAATGATAATGTTCATGTTGATTCTCAACCTAGTAATGATAATGATGTAGAAGTTGAACCCGCTGTTGATCTTGATAACCCACAATCAAGGAAATCAACGCTATGATAAAAGAGACTTCATTGCTAGGAAACATGGTAAAGAAAGGGAACCATGGGTCCAAAAACCCAGGCCTTTTCCCCTGAAATCATCCAAGAAAAAGGATGATGAGGATTTTGAGCGCTTTGCTGAAATGATTAGACCTATCTTTTTTGCGTATGCGATTAACTGATGTGCTCAAAACAAATCCTTATACTAAGTATATGAAGGATATTATTAATAATAAAAGAAAGATACCTGAAGCTAGAATTTGCACCATGCTTGCTAATTATACTTTTAAGGGTGGAGTACCAAAGAAACTTGGAGATCTCAGAGTACCTACTATACCATGCTCCATTAAGAGAAATTATGTTAAAACTGCTTTATGTGATCTTGGAGCCGGTGTTAGTGTTATGCCTCTCTCTTTATATCGTAGACTTGACTTGAATAAGTTGACACCAACTGAAATATCTTTGCAAATGGCTGATAAATCAACTGCTATACCTGTCGGTATTTGTGAGGATGTGCCTGTTGGGGTTGCAAACGTTACTATTTTAACGGACTTTGTTATTCTTGATATTCCTGAGGATGATAGTATGTCTATTATTCTTGGAAGACCTTTCCTTAATACTGCAGGGGCTGTTATTGATTGCAACAAGGGCAATGTCACGTTTCATGTTAATGGCAATGAACACATGGTACACTTTCCGAGGAAACAACCTCAAGTTTACAGTATCAACTCTATTGAAAAAGTTCCATCGATTATATTTGGAGGTTTTGAATTTCCTCTTCCTACTGTCAAGAAAAAGTATGATATACTTATTGTTGGGGATTTTCATATCCCCGTTGAGGTAACTTAGTGTCATTCGAAATTTCTCCGGTTCCGTGTTAATCGGAATGAGTCCGTTAACAAGACTTGATCAACCTTGTTAGTGGATTCATTTTGATGATCACGAGATGGATGAAACTAGAAGCACAACCTTCTGTACCCTCTTTATATTTTCTGTTATTTAGTACAAATAAAGTTAAATAGTATTTTCTGTCTATCTCTTGACTTATCCGCTCAATATAAAAATATCCCGAAAATAAAAGTCCTCGGAATGCCATGCCAATTTAATATGATTTTTTCGGGATTATTTCAGAATTTACTATGCAAAAATCACCGCGGGGGGAGCTGCCACCTGGCCACGAGGGTGGAGGGCGCGCCCTACCCCCTGGGTGCGCCCCCCTGCCTCGTGGGCCCATGGTGGCCCTCCTCCACTTATTCCTGCACCCAGCTTCTTCCTCTGTCTCACACAAACATGAAAAACCAACTCAAGCACGAGTTCCAGCCCCCGTTGCTGTGATTTTCGATCTCCTTGCTCAAAGCACCTCTCACAAAACTGCTTGGGGAGATTGTTCCCTTGTATGTGACTCCTCCATTGGTCCAATTAGTTTTTGTTCTAGTGCTTTATTTATTGCAAATTTGTGCTGCATAGGTGACCATGTTCTTGAGCTTGCATGTCAAATTTATATGGTTCCAAGTAGTTCCAATGCTTTATATAGGCTCTAGGCACTTGTAGGAGTTGTTGCTATCAATTTTATTGAAGTTGGTTCACTTTTATTTGAAGTTACTAAAATTTTCAGAAATTTTTCAGAGGAAACAATATGTTTAGGAGGATGTTCCAAGGTGGCCCTTCAAGGGAGCAAGGTCCCAGGCTTGCAATACGTGACGCTGACGAGGAACCACCAAGAGACGCTCCTGTGAGGCCCTGTGAATGGCCGTCGGAAAATTATATGAATCAAGTGGGAATCAAAGAAGAATTTAGCGCATGTTTGAGTAACGCCGGGGTTGAGGACTTTGAAGCTAACAAATGCCCCCAGTATCATGATCTCACAAGTTCATTTGTGAGGAGGTTTGAGTTTTCAACTTCGCAAAATTCTCTTTCAGTCATGTTTGACCTTTATGACAAATCTTATACCATGGACTTAGAGGATTTTACTTCTGCTTGCAAACTTCCATCTTGGGGTAATGTCAGGGATCCCCCTAAATCTGAATATAGAGACTTTCTTGCTAAAATAACTGGGGGGGGGGAATCTAGAGACATAACACAAGCCACTTTGGGGAGCATTCATTTTCCTGCTATACATTATTTTGCTCTCTTTATAGGTAGACGTATTAATGCTAAGGATGAAGTATGTCACCTATGTGTTCCTGATCTCAGCATTCTCAGAAGTGTTGTGTTAGGAGACCAATCTTATCATTTGGGAGCCATCGTAGCTTGCAAGTTGCATCAGAATAGACATAACGGGGATTTCTTTGGAGGAATTTATGCAACCTGCTTAGCTAATTTTCTTGAGATAGACATTCGTGAGGGTGATATGGAGTTACCTCCTTCTTATTTAGATTTTGATTCTATGGTTTCTCACCGGTTTGCTGATAGGACAGAGCCACCTCTCCAGTGTCGACTAATCTTTAACAAACGTCATGTGGTCCATATTGCTCTTCCTGCTCCTACCTACTTTGATTTTCAGACAAAAAGAAGATATGTTATTACCAGAGAGGAGGCAGATGAGTATGAGAGGAGAGCGGAGGCAGCTAGACGCCACATTGCAGCTCAGGAGGCTATAGCCGTTGCGTCACAGTATGACCCCAGCTTCACTTACGGGTATTCGCCAAGCCATCCCTCGCAATAGACCAACTTAGGCCAAAAGCCTAAGCTTGGGGGAGTACATATTTCCCACCGACATTACATTCATGTTCACACACACTCATTGCTAGATGTCGGTGTTCATACTCTTTCACTGTAATATCCGTGCTAGTTTATTTTCTTTTTCCTGCTTTCTTCTTATGTGTTTAATAAACCTTAAGAAAACCAAAAAAAATAGTAGTAGTTTATATCTTTGCTGTAGTAGTTAAAAAGGAAAACCCAAAAATATTTCCCGTTCTTCTTTTGTTTGTTGGGAGCTTTCCCGTGTAAATAGTTTTTTTCTTCTTTTCCTTCTTTGGGGGTCGAGAAGACCATATTGAAAATGCTTAGTGGCTCATATATGCATGATTGTTTATTGTAACTTAGAGCCCATATTACTTGTCTTCTCTGTTGAGTTGAATGCTTGCAGATTCCAGCTTAGTCCAATGCACGTGCACTCTTATTATTATACACTTCGTTCGGTCGTGCAAGTGAAAGGCAATAATGACGATATATGATGGACTTATTGGGGTGAGAAAAGCTGGTATGAACTCGACCTCTCTTGTTTTTGTAAATATGATGATTCATCGTTCTTGATTCAGCTATTATGAAGTAAACATATTTGCAATGACATTTAGAGATTATAGTTGCTTGTGCCATGCTTGATTAGCTATGAGTTATAATGGTTTACCTTGTGTGCCAACATGCTATTAGAATGATTATGATGTGGTATGATGGGATGGTATCCTCCTTTAAATGAATTGAGTGACTAGACTTGGCACATGTTCATGCATGTAGTTGAATCAAATCAACATAGCCTTCATGATATTTATGTTCATGGTGGATTATATCCTACTCATGCTTGTATTCGGTGTAAATTAATTTTGATAAATGTTTACGACTGTTTAAGTTATTCCATATGAGTCCACTATACCTTCCTATATGCGGTATTTACTTGCCATTCCAAGTAAATTTGTATGTGCCAAACTCCAAACCTTCAAATGAAATTCTATTTTGTATACTCGAGCAGCAAATGTTTCAACTAGGGCTGCCCTTATCTTCCATGTTAGGCGGTTATTCTCAAGAGGAGTGGACTCCGCTCCTCATTCACTAGAATAATGGCTGGTCACCGGGATGTCCAGTCCCATGCTTTATGCAAACTAAATCAAAATAATTGCAAAGAAAACTCCCCTTGCGACCCGTTGAATGTTGGACTCACTCGTTGTTTCGAGCAAGCCATGGATTGATGCTTGTGGAGGAAGGGGAGTATAAACTTTACCATTCTGTTTGGGAACCGCCTATAATTTGTTTAGCATGGAAGATATCGTCATCTCATAGTTGTTGCGTTGGCAGCAAAAGTATGCCGCTCAAAATGTTATTCAATCTATATTTTAAAACCGAGCCCTGGCACCTCTACAAATCCCTGCTTCCCTCTGTGAAGGGCCTATCTATTTACTTTTATGTTGAGTCATCATCCGTATTATTAAAAAGCACCCGCTGGAGAGCACACTGTCGTTTGCATCCATTATTATTGGTTTATATTGGGTATGACTTGACTGGATCTCTTTTACCATGAATTGCAATGTTTAGTCAGTCCTTGATTTTTAAAGGTGCTCTGCATTTATGTTTTGCGGTCTCAGAAAGAGCTAGCGAGATACCATTTTGTTATATCATGTTATAATTATTTTGAGAAAGTGTTGTCATCCGAGTTTTGTTATTATAGCTCGCTAGCTGATTATGCTATTGATATGAGTAATTGTGAGGCCTTTGTGTTATTGTGAGAATGGTTAGTTCATAATATTTGTTGAAACCTGAATGCTGGCTTTTCATGTTTACAGCAACAAGAGCAAACAGAGTTTGTAAAATTTTTTCTTTTTCTCTTTCAGTTTGTCAACTGAATTGCTTGATGTCGGTGTACTAGAGTAGGGGTACCCTAGTATCCTGAACTCGTGTACGGGCAGTTGCAGCACCCCGCGGCAAGGCTTGCCGGGTGATCGCCAAGGTCCTCCGAGGTTCCTGTGGAGCCATTCAAGAACAAAGTATTCAAGCCAAGGAGACAAGACCCCGGCAAGAGGAGCTTGCCGGGAAGGCCAAGCAAGGCATCTCAAGGAACTTTCCGCGATGCGCCACGCGTCCCGGCAAGGCCCGGTGAGCGACAAGCTTCCGGACGCGGCAAGACAACGACCGCGGCAAGGCGCTTGCCGCGGCAAAGCTACCACCCTGTACCCGCGCTCCAGCATATCCATCAACGTGTCGCCCTGGGGCCTTCCCAGGCGCGCGTGGCAAGAGGCTGTGCAGCCAGCGGTGCGCGGTGGCAAGCGGCGCTGACAAGAATGCCATCGTGGCGAGCGGTGGCGTCCCTGACGGTCCCCTTTTTGTACTATTTGGGCAACGTAGACGGGCATTTAATGCCTTTGTCCCCTGCCGCGGGGTTAGGTAGGATACACTGTGCAGGTAGCTGTACCAACCACAACCCCTTTTCCATTTTTACCCTTGTCTACGTTGCCACCTGTCGGTGACCCCTTTAGCATATAAAAGGAGGCCCATGCGCAACGTAGAGGGGGGTTCGAAGACAGAAAAACACTCACGCTCGGTCTCGTTAGCAGCTAGTGTGTACTGTAGCACTCAGCGCTCCCGAGCAAGAACTCAATACACTCAGACATGCAGCAGTAGGAGTATTATCTCTCCGGAGAGCTCCGAAGCTGGGTAAAACCGCTCGTGTGCTTCGCCTCGATCTGCTCTTCGTGCAATCTCCGCCTCCCGCCGAACCGAAAGGGGCCCGGCCCGCCGGTCCCCATAGGTGTTCGTGGATCAGCCTTCCCCGACATCTTTGGCGCGCCAGGTAGGGGGGCGTCGAGGTCGTGTGAACCTGATCCGGCGTCCACACGAGTTAGATCTTCATCTTCTTCATCGACATGCCACCGAAGAAGAAGGCTTCGGCGGCAGATGTTCCGTCCGCGTCGATCCCACCACCACCGGAGCAAACGGGTGGTGGGGCAGACGCCGGCGGAAGAACGGACATCGACGAGGGAGCTCACGGTGCTACCAGGTCCAAGGACAAGGCTGCGCAGACCTCGGCGTCCGTACATGCACCGCACCCATCTCAGGAGGCGCAGGACCGACAGCGTCATGGCATTCGTAGAGCCATACGTTCGTTGGGCCAAGATCGAGCTGGTGGACCTTGGGGTGCTCAAGACCAGCATGCACGCCAACATGTTGGCACGAGCGAGGCACGGTCGCCTGGACATGATACTGCTCCTTCTAACATAGTTAGAAGTCCGAGCATATCCCGCTCCTTGCACCATTCGCCACTGCCGCCCACCACTCCAGCAGAAGCTCTGGCGCGAGCTCAACTCCTTCTGGATTACCCTCCAACAACAGACAAGATCGATGAATGGAGGGCCACCATTCAGAGTCTCATTGGCTTCGCCAACGGCGACACTCCACGGCAGCCGAGTACATCGCTGCCGCGGCAGGACTGCCAGGCACGAGCCGGTGGCAACGAAACCGGTGGGGGTGCAACCACCATGCACTCTCCACCCCGAAGGCCAAGATCGCCGACTCGCCGGATCCACCTCGACAGCAACTCCACCGCATCATCAGATCCGCGAGCTCGTCGTGATCAGCGCCAAGTTCTTCACAAACGACAGCAAGAAGACGCTCGAACTCGCATCGAGCACCGAAGAGAAGCGCGGCGTCAATCGGACCAGTGCGCTGGGCCCTCTGTCGACATGCATGCGCCAGGGGAACCAGGCGACTTGCCGTATGCGGTAGGTTGCCCTGCGTTCACTCATGAGCTGCGGCAAGTCCAGTGGCCCAGCACGAAGAATTTCAAGCCAGACGTACCAGAGAAGTACGATGGCAAGTCGCATCCGTCGGAGTTCCTCAGCATCTACACCATCGCGGTGCAAGCTGCTGGGGGGCGGGATGACAAGATCCTGGCCAACTACTTCCCGCTGGTACTCAAGCCCAATGTCAGATCCTGGCTCATGCACTTGCCGAACAACTCCATATCCTCCTGCGCAGATCTATGCCATCAGTTTGTCGGCGCCTTTACAGGCGGCCACAAGCCTCCTGGCCAAGAGAGCGACCTTCATCTGCTCGCCCAGAAGGAAGGAGAGCCCCTTCGCAAGTACATTCAGAGATTCAGCCACGTACAGCACAACATCCCAGATGTCCACCCTACCGCGGTAATTAGCGCGTTCCATCAGAACTGCGAAACCCCAGGATGCGGGAGGAAATGGCGATGTGCAAGATCAGAGACGTCAATGAGCTATATGCCCTGGCCAACAAGTGTGCGCATGCTGAGGAAGGGAGGAAACTCCCCGGAGAGAGTACAGAAGCAGGAGGATCTGATAGTGAGGGGGCTGCTCCGGCAAGGAAAAACCGGCGGCGGAACAACAGGAAGAAGAAAGGCAAAGATGTGCTGGTCGTTGAGCAGTCCGGCAATGGAGGCGCCAAGAAAGCCAAGGCTGGTAGCTCCGGCGAGGGGATTGCCGCAGGCACCAACTACCAGGCCATGGCGGTCGCCGACAAGCAGGATGGCACCAACAAGCAGTACTGCAAGATCCACCGCACCAAGGGCCATGACCTCCAGAGCTGCAAGAAGGTCGAGCAGCTTGTTGAGCAGCAAAAGGCTGAATACGAGCGACGCGACAAGGACAAGGCCCCGGAAGGTGCTGGAGGAGCCGGCAAGAAACGCCCCGACCGAGGAGGACGCCGCGGCAAGGCCAAGCAGCGGCAAGGAGATAGACCTCCCCGCGGCCGCGACAAGGATGAAGATGACGACGACGATGAAGATATGGATGATGACGAGACCGATGAGCAGGAGTTCCAGAAAGCCACAGAGGTCCTGTGCGTTGACGGCGGTGCTTCTCTGCATACTTCACACCGCCAGCTCAAGCAGTGGGTGCGGGAAGTCAATGCGGCGGAACCACCCATGGAGTCACGCAAGCCTCTGAAATGGTCCAGCACGCCTATCATCTTTGATATTGAGGACCACCCTGATCGCATAACTGCGGTCGGGTGCTTGCCGATGTTGGTTTCACCAACTATCCGCAACCTCAAGGTCACTAAGATGCTAGTTGACGGCGGGGCCGGCTTGAACCTGATCTCCTCCATGGTACTACAGAAACTCCAGATCCCTGATAGCGATCTCGAAGAGACTGGCACATTCCAAGGAATCAATCCGGGAAGGAGCAAGCCGAAGGGAAAGATCACGTTGCCGGTGACATTTGGCAGCGAGTTGAACTTCAGGACTGAGAGGGTCACTTTTGACGTTGCTGATTTTCCATTGCCTTACAATGGGATACTCGGCCGCCCAGCACTCGCCAAATTCATGGCAGCCTCTCATTATGCATACAACATACTGAAGATGCCAGGCCCGATAAGTGTCGTCTCTGTCACTGGCGACAAGAAGGATGCTCTTATCTGCGCCGACAAGATCTACCGGGAAGCAGTAGCCGCAACAGATCACAAGTCACTTGCCGTTGAAGCTCCCGGGGCGAAGAAGAAGACCAAGTCCGGCAAGAGTTCTGATGCCCACTCCGGCAAGCGCACCTCTTCGGAGTGCTGCGCTACCGTCGAGGACGCACCATCGAGCTCCACCGGCAAGTGTAAGAAGACAATGGCAGTGTGACACCCCCGATTCAATCGTACACTAATCATGCACGCAAACGTGTACGATCAAGATCAGGGACTCACGGAAAGATATCACAACACAACTCTAAAACATAAATAAGTCATACAAGCATCATAATACAAGCCAGAGGCCTCGAGGGCTCGAATACAAGTGCTCGATCATAGACGAGTCAGCGGAAGCAACAATATCTGAGTACAGACATAAGTTAAACAAGTTTGCCTTAAGAAGGCTAGCACAAACTGGGATACAGATCGAAAGAGGCGCAGGCCTCCTGCCTGGGATCCTCCTAACTACTCCTGGTCGTCGTCGGCGGGCTGCACGTAGTAGTAGGCACCTCCGGTGTAGTAGGGGGTCGTCGTCGATGGTGGCGTCTGGCTCCAGGGCTCCAGCATCTGGTTGCGACAACCAGGTAGAAGGGAGGGGGGAAAAGAGGGAGAAAAGCAACCGTGAGTACTCATCCAAAGTACTCGCAAGCAAGGAACTACACTACATATGCATGGGTATATGTGTAAGGAGGCCATATCAGTGGACTGAACTGCAGAATGCCAGAATAAGAGGGGGATAGCTAATCCTGTCGAAGACTACGCTTCTGGCAGCCTCCGTCTTGCAGCATGTAGAAGAGAGTAGATTGAAGTCCTCCAAGTAGCATCTCCAAGTAGCATATCCAGGTAGCATCTCCAAGCGCATCTCCAGTCGCATCGCATAGCATAATCCTACCCGGCGATCCTCTCCTCGTTGCCCTGTAGAAAAGTGATCACCGGGTTGTCTGTGGAACTTGGAAGGGTGTGTTTTATTAAGTATCCGGTTCTAGTTGTCATAAGGTCAAGGTACAACTCCAAGTCGTCCTGTTACCGAAGATCACGGCTATTCGAATAGATTAACTTCCCTGCAGGGGTGCACCACATAACCCAACACGCTTGATCCCATTTGGCCGGACACACTTTCCTGGGTCATGCCCGGCCTCGGAAGATCAACACGTTGCAGCCCCACCTAGGCACAACAGAGAGGCCAGCACGCCGGTCTAAACCTAAGCGCGCAGGGGTCTGGGCCCATCGCCCTGAGCACACCTGCACGTTGCGTGGGCGGCCAGAAGCAGACCTAGCCTAGCAGGCGTTCCAGTCCAATCCGGCGCGCGCCGCTCCGTCGCTGACGTCTGAAGTGCTTCGACTGATACCACGACGTCGGGATACCCATAACTACTCCCACGTAGATGGTTAGTGCGTATAGGCTCGTAGCCGACTCAAATCAAATACCAAGATCTCGTTAAGCGTGTTAAGTATCCGCGAACGCCGAACAGGGCCAGGCCCAGCTGTCTCCTAGGTGGTCTCAACCTGCCCTGTCGCTCCGCCACAAAGTAACAGTCGAGGGCCGTCGGGAACCCAGGCCCACCTCTACCGGGATGGAGCCACCTGTCCTTTCAGCCCCCTCGTCAGAATCACTTGCGGGTACTCAATGAGCTGACCCGACTTTAGTCACCATCTGTATAGTATGTATGTATGTATAGTATATACCCGTGATCACCTCCCAAGTGATCACGGCCCGATAGTATAGCAAGGCAGACTGACAAGAACGTAGGTCCAATGATGATAAACTAGCAACCTATACTAAGTATTTACGATTGCAGGTAAGGTATCAACAGATGTAGCGACAATGTCAGGCTATGCATCAGAATAGGATTAACGAAAGCAGTAACATGCTACACTACTCTAATGCAAGAAGTATAGAGGAGAATAGGCGATATCTGGTGATCAAGGGGGGGGGCTTGCCTGGTTGCTCTGGCAAGAGAGAGGAGTCGTCAACTCCGTAGTCGAACTGGTCAACAGCAGCGTCGGTCTCGTAGTCTACCGGAGAGAAGAGGGGGGAGAAACAGTAAATACATAGCAAGCAAGTGCATAACAGGATAACAGGCAGAGCTAGACGCGAGTAGCATATCCAGGTAGCATATCCAGGTAGCATCTCCAAGCGCATCTCCAGTCGCATCGCATAGCATAATCCTACCCGGCGATCCTCTCCTCGTTGCCCTGTAGAAAAGTGATCACCGGGTTGTCTGTGGAACTTGGAAGGGTGTGTTTTATTAAGTATCCGGTTCTAGTTGTCATAAGGTCAAGGTACAACTCCAAGTCGTCCTGTTACCGAAGATCACGGCTATTCGAATAGATTAACTTCCCTGCAGGGGTGCACCACATAACCCAACACGCTTGATCCCATTTGGCCGGACACACTTTCCTGGGTCATGCCCGGCCTCGGAAGATCAACACGTTGCAGCCCCACCTAGGCACAACAGAGAGGCCAGCACGCCGGTCTAAACCTAAGCGCGCAGGGGTCTGGGCCCATCGCCCTGAGCACACCTGCACGTTGCGTGGGCGGCCGGAAGCAGACCTAGCCTAGCAGGCGTTCCAGTCCAATCCGGCGCGCGCCGCTCCGTCGCTGACGTCTGAAGTGCTTCGACTGATACCACGACGTCGGGATACCCATAACTACTCCCACGTAGATGGTTAGTGCGTATAGGCTCGTAGCCGACTCAAATCAAATACCAAGATCTCGTTAAGCGTGTTAAGTATCCGCGAACGCCGAACAGGGCCAGGCCCAGCTGTCTCCTAGGTGGTCTCAACCTGCCCTGTCGCTCCGCCACAAAGTAACAGTCGAGGGCCGTCGGGAACCCAGGCCCACCTCTACCGGGATGGAGCCACCTGTCCTTTCAGCCCCCTCGTCAGAATCACTTGCGGGTACTCAATGAGCTGACCCGACTTTAGTCACCATCTGTATAGTATGTATGTATGTATAGTATATACCCGTGATCACCTCCCAAGTGATCACGGCCCGATAGTATAGCAAGGCAGACTGACAAGAACGTAGGTCCAATGATGATAAACTAGCAACCTATACTAAGTATTTACGATTGCAGGTAAGGTATCAACAGATGTAGCGACAATGTCAGGCTATGCATCAGAATAGGATTAACGAAAGCAGTAACATGCTACACTACTCTAATGCAAGAAGTATAGAGGAGAATAGGCGATATCTGGTGATCAAGGGGGGGGGGCTTGCCTGGTTGCTCTGGCAAGAGAGAGGAGTCGTCAACTCCGTAGTCGAACTGGTCAACAGCAGCGTCGGTCTCGTAGTCTACCGGAGAGAAGAGGGGGGAGAAACAGTAAATACATAGCAAGCAAGTGCATAACAGGATAACAGGCAGAGCTAGACGTGTTCTACGCGGTAGGAGGTGATACCGGTGAAGGGGGGAAGCATCCGGGAAGTATTCCCGGGGTTCCGTGTTTTCGGGCAGAGGAGCCGAAGGGGGGGAAAGTTGCGAGTTCGATAGGTTAGGGGGGTGTGGCGGACGAACGGGTTGCGTATCCGGAATCGTCTCGTCGTTCTGAGCAACTTTCATGTTGAAAATATTTTAATCCGAGTTACGGATTAAAAGATATGATTTTCTAAAGATTTTATTAATTTCTGGAATTTATTTAATTATTTAATTAATTCGGAAAATGGATTTATGACGTCAGCATGACGTCATGCTGACATCAGCAGTCAACAGGGGTTGACTGGGTCAAACTGACGCGTGGGTCCAATGGGACCCACCTGTCATACTCTGTTAGGTTAATTAGGATTTAGTTAAACTAATTATTGTTTAATTAAGCTAACAGGTTAATTAGATTAATTAATTAAGGTTAATTAACTTAATTAATTTAGTTAATTAATTAATTAATTAAATTTATTTTTATTTTAATTATTGTTTTATTTATCTTTATATACTTTTTTTAACGTTCTGGGGTGGGACCCCCATGTCATTGGCCCCAGGGGGCCGATGCGGGCACGGGCGCGTGGGTGCCTGATACGGCACCCGCCCAGGCCAACCGCGGTGGCGGGACTGGCGGGGCACGGTGGGGTGCCGGTGACGCAGGGAGGCAGGGGGCGTGCGCTCGTGGAGCCGGGCAAGGACGGCGACGAGCGGGCACGATGGAGGCGGGGCCGCTGTGAGCGCGG
>NC_057810.1:622134316-622135079 GCF_018294505.1 Triticum aestivum | reverse complement strand
ACGCGGGCGCAGGCCGATGGCCGCAGGGGGTAGAGGGGCTCCGGGGTGCCGGAGCACGGCAACGAGCGGGCGAGGCGGTGTGGTCCGGTGACCAAACGCGGCCACGGTGGGTGCGGTGGGTAGAGGAGGCAGCAGCAGCCATGGAGCAGGGGCACGGGGCGTGGGATGGTCGAGGGAGCGGGGCGAGGGGGCCGTGAGCAGGAGCGGGCAGAGCACCGTCTCGGTCGCAGGCGTCCGGCAGCGATGGCCGTGGGCGCGGGTGGGCGCGCACGGGCGCGTGCAGGGGGTGCCGGTCCAGTCGCGGTGCGGGGAGAAGGTCGCGGCCGTGGGCGCACGGTATGGGGTCATCCGGAGCGCGTGGTGAGCGCGTGCGGAAGGAGGAAGAGCAGCAAGTCCGGGGCACGCGGTGCGCGGCACCATGGTTCGAGCACGCGAGCGGGAGGAGGAGAGGACGGTGCCTCACCGACATTGCAGAGACGAGGGTCGGCGAGGCTCGGTGGAGCCTTTGGGGAGGAGGACGGGGACGCAGCGACGCAGGGGAGGAGCAGCGATGGCGTCCGGCGTGGTCGTCCCGGTCGGTGGTGATGGTCGGTCCGGCTCAGGGCGGCGACGGTGGGGCAGCATAGGCGAGGCGGCGCCTGGCGTCGGCGATGACGAGGGGTCGGGGGGGGCGCGTCCAGATCGGGGAGAGGGGGCGGTGAGGGTTGGTGGGTGGATCGGGCGCGGGGATCTCTTCCCCCAGGCACGATGCGTGCGTGCAGCG
>NC_057810.1:622061850-622134306 GCF_018294505.1 Triticum aestivum | reverse complement strand
GGTGGAGCCTTTGGGGAGGAGGACGGGGACGCAGCGACGCAGGGGAGGAGCAGCGATGGCGTCCGGCGTGGTCGTCCCGGTCGGTGGTGATGGTCGGTCCGGCTCAGGGCGGCGACGGTGGGGCAGCGCAGGCGAGGCGGCGCCTGGCGTCGGCGATGACGAGGGGTCGGGGGGGCGCGTCCAGATCGGGGAGAGGGGGCGGTGAGGGTTGGTGGGTGGATCGGGCGCGGGGATCTCTTCCCCCAGGCACGATGCGTGCGTGCAGCGCGAGGTGGAGGGGAACGAGGGGAGCGAGCGGGGTGGGGCGAGTGGGGGTCTCGTCCCCGATCCAGATTGGATCGGGAGGAGGGGAACGACATGGGGGGGAGTGCGGGTGGTTGGGTTAGGGTTTCCTAGGGTGGGGGGGATATGGGAGGCCGGTTGGGCCAGGGAGGAGTTGGGCCGGATGGCCCAGTTGGCCTGGGGCTTTCCATTTTTTTAAACCTTATTTTCTTTTATAGTTTCTGTTTATTTGTTTTCTTTTATTTCTCATTTTAGTAAAATACTACAGTGGCAAGAAAATAGAGGTTGCAAGCTAAGCCACAGCCACAAACCACTTAGCACCGAAGCAAAATAGTTTTGAAATTGTTTAACATTTTGAAAGCATTTAAATAATTATTATTGTTACTATTTTATTCATTTTAGTGTGTTTAAACATTTTATAAAGGTGTGCTTTCTCCACCATAATTACCTATGCGATATTTGGTTCACTCCGAACATTTTAGTTTTAATATTCGAAAACTTTTATTCTTTGGTTGATTTTGAATTTGAATTTGAATCAGTTATGAACTAACACGAGATTAGGAACAGTAATCGAGGTGACGAGGCATCATTAGCAAAGGATCACTGTAGCTTAATTACCCGGGTGTCACAGGCAGCTCCACCAGAGACCAAGAAGGTGTCCGCCAAGGAGGATGGCACAGGTGGTACCTTCACCATCAGTGCCACTCTCGACCCTAAATAGGAAAGCGCGCTTGTTGCTTTCCTGAGGGCGAATGTCGACGTATTTGCATGGCAACCGTCTGACATCCCCGGTGTTCCCAGGAAAGTAATCGAGCACCATCTTGTCGTCTGTCCTCATGCGCGGCCCGTCAAGCAGAAAGTTAGGAAGCAGGCAGTGGAGCGCCAAGAATTCATCGCAGAAGAAATCAAGAAATTGGAAGCAGCAGGCCTTGTCAGAGTAGTGCTCCATCCTACGTGGCTGGCCAACCCTGTAGTCGTGCACAAAGCAAACGGGAAATGGAGACTTTGTATCAACTTTACCGATGTCAATAAAGCTTGTCCCAAAGACCCATTTCCCTTGCCGCGCATCGACCAGATTGTTGACTCCACAGCCGGATGTGACTTGCTTTCATTTCTTGATGCATACTCAGGATACCATCAGATCTTCATGGCAGAAGAGGATGAGGAGAAGACCGCATTCATCACCCCATGTGGCACATACTGTTTCGTACGGATGCCTTTCAGTTTAAAGAATACTGGTTCAACATTTGCAAGGGTAGTCCATCACGCTTTTGAGCCGCAAATGCACAGAAATTTGGAAGCCTACATGGATGACATAGTGGTCAAGAGCAAGGACAAGGCGACTCTGATTCAAGAATTAGACGAAACATTTGCAAATCTACGCAAGATCAACCTCAAGCTTAACCCCGAGAAGTGTGTGTTTGGAGTCCCCTCCGGCAAGCTTCTCGGGTTCTTCGTGTCTCAGCGGGGAATTGAGGCCAATCCCGACAAGATCAAGGCCATTGAGCAGATTGAAGCACCAAAGCGCGTCAAGAATGTACGAAGACTTGCCGGTTGCATAGCTGCTCTCAGCAGGTTTATCTCTAGGTCTGATGAGCGCGCCATGCATTTTTCAAAATTTTGAAAAAGGCAGGTCCAATGAAATGGACTCCGGAAGCGGAGGCTGCACTGCAGGACTTAAAGAGAAACCTGTCCTCCACTCCAACACTTGTCGCACCTAAGCCACAAGAGAAGTTGCTGCTATATATAGCGGCAACCAATCAAGTGGTTAGTGCTGCGTTAGTAGCAGAGAGGGAGGCGGATGATGAGCCAGCAACCACGGCAGATGCATCTAGCGACAAGCAGAGGACTTCACCGGCAAGCTCTGGTCCCGACAAAGATGGGTCCGCGCAGTCGCATGAGAAAATGCAGAAAAGAATGGTGCAGCGCCCAGTTTACTTTGTCAGTTGCCTTCTGCAGGGGGCTAGGTCAAGGTACTCTGGTGTGGAGAAATTGCTTTTCGGCCTTCTCATGGCCTCGAGAAAGCTGCGCCATTACTTTCAAGCACATGAGATAACGGTCGTCACTCGTTTTCCGCTGAAGAGGATACTGCAGAATCCAGAAGCAACAGGCAGGATTGTCGAGTGGGCATTGGAACTGTCAAGCTTTGGCCTCAAGTTTGAGAGCACTTCAACTATCCAAAGCAGAGCATTGGCGGAGTTCATAGCAGAGTGGACGCCAACACAAGATGAAGAAATTCCAGAAACGAGCATCCCCGTCAAGGAAGCAAGCAAGGAGTGGCTGATGTACTTTGATGGTGCCTTTTCGCTGCAAGGCGCCGGTGCAGGCGTGCTACTTGTTGCACCCACCGGAGAGCACCTCAAGTACGTACTCCAGATGCACTTTCCCAAGGAGCAAGCAACGAACAATACCGCAGAGTATGAAGGTTTGCTTGCCGGTCTCAGGATCGCAGTAGACCTTGGGATCAAGAAGCTCATTGTCAGGGGTGACTCACAGCTTGTCGTCCGCCAAGTGAACAAGAATTATCAGAGTCCGTTGATGGAAGCTTACGTTGATGAAGTGAGGAAGCTAGAAGAGCACTTTGACGGCCTACAGATGGAACATGTTCCAAGAGCTCAGAACGACATTGTCGATGGCCTGTCAAAGTGCGCCGCACTTAAGTTACCTGTGGAACCAGGGATCTTTGTGCTCAGACTGACTCAACCATCTGTAACGCCATCAACTGGACAGAGCAAGAAGAGGAAGTTGATTTCTGGTGACTATTTTCCGGCAGAGCTCCCCGAAGCCGCCGCCAAGAAGGTCCCCAAGATCAACACCAAGGGTGCTAAGGAGCAGTCTGCTCCGGCAAGCCTTAGGGTTTGTTCCATTGAAGCAGACGCTCCCGACAAGTTTTGCTCCGGCAAGCTTGCTGGGGAACGTCAAGCTCCGGCTGAGCCGCAGGTTCTCGCCGTAGAAGCGGATGTTCCCGCAGAAGCAGATGTGCCTTTTATCCTTGTTGTCGAGCCGCAAGATCCAGCATGGGCACAGCAGATTGTCCGTTTCCTTCAGACAGGAGAACTTCCCGAAGAGCAAGAAGAAGCGGAAAGAGTAGCCCGGCAGTCAAGTATGTACCAGTTTGTCGACAACACACTGTACAGAAGAAGGCTCAATGACATGAAATTGAAGTGTATTCACCGGGAAGACGGACAAAAGATGTTGGCAGAGATACATGGAGGCATATGTGGTCACCACATTGGCGCAAGAGCACTTGCCGGCAAAGCGTTCCGGCAAGGTTTCTTTTGGCCGACAGCCCTCCAGGATGCAACTGCACAAGTAACCAAGTGTGAAGCGTGCCAGTTCCATTCGAAGCAGATACACCAGCCAGCTCAAGCTCTCCAGACAATCCCTTTATCCTGGCCATTTTCGGTCTGGGGGATCGACATCCTCGGCCCCTTTCCCCGAGCTGTCGGGGGCTTTGAGTACTTGTACGTTGCAATCGACAAGTTCACAATGTGGCCGGAAGTGGAAGCAGTGAGGAAGGTGACAGCACAGTCAGCAGTCAAGTTCTTCAGGTCGATTGTTTGTCGCTTCGGGATCCCTAACAGGATCATCACCGACAACGGCACGCAATTCACGAGCCGCACCTTCATGCAGTACATCCAAGATCTTGGCGTCAAGGTCTGCTTCGCTTCTGTTGCTCATCCAAGAAGCAACGGTCAAGCGGAGAGGGCGAATGCTGAAGTGCTGCGCGGGCTCAAGACCAGGACTTTCGACAGGCTACGCAAGTGCGGAAAGAACTGGATTGAGGAGCTGCCGGTGGTTCTTTGGTCGGTCAGGACGACGCCAAATCGAGCCACTGGCCAGACACCTTTCGCTCTAGTCTATGGAGCAGAGGCAGTTCTCCCCACAGAACTCGTATATGGGTCACCTCGAGTGCTCGCTTATGATGAGCTTGAGCAAGAGCAGTTGCGACAAGATGACGCGCTGCTCCTTGAGGAGGGCCGTCTTCAGGCTGCTGTACGAGCTGCTCGATACCAGCAAGCTTTGCGCCGCTACCATAGCCGCAAAGTTAATGCCAGAAGTCTCGAGGAAGGCGACCTTGTTCTTCGGCGCGTTCAGTCCGCCAAGAATTCCAACAAGTTGACGCCGAAGTGGGAAGGCCCTTACCGGGTGAAACAAGTCACTAGGCCTGGCGCTGTCCACCTTGAGACCGGAGATGGCATTCCGGTGAGCAACTCCTGGAACATTGAGCATCTTCGTAAATTTTACCCGTAAGGCGCGGTTGCCGGAACCTGTTCCGGCAACCATCTTTTGCACAAGTCTTGCCGATGTTGCATGTAATCCTTTGTACAAAGCCGGGCGCAGACCCCGTGCATAAGTAAAGCTCATGTGCTCTGCACATCTTGTCATTTTCATGCTTTCTACTTTTCTTTGCATGAGTTATCTGACACTTTGTGCAGCACCTACCCCCGGTAAGCAATAACGAGCCGTAAGGCTCCGTATCTTTATTTTCTCTTCTTTCTCTTTCTCAAAGGAAGGAAGGTTCCCTCGCACACAAGTTTGCTGGGGGGAAAGGAGAAGATAATGGTGTGGACCAGGCATCGTTCAAGGAAATCTCGCCTTACAGGGAAGCAAACGACAGAAAAGCTAAGTTGCCAAAGTTTGAGCAATCAGTTTTTAATTTTTAAGTTATCTTCCTCGAACGACCGTGCTTTGTATGGAAAACCTGTGCGCGGAGGAACCAACTCGTAGCTAGTTGCGCCCTTATTTTGTTTCGAGTCCGCTCAACAACTTAAGTGAGCTGCGACTAGTTGAGACAAGGTTTCTTGTCGGTAATGGCACCGCCAGCAGGCTGCTGACGTCCCGCACTCAGCGCTCGCGGCTAAGGTGCCTGCGCCAACAAGTTCCCTAAAAGCGTAAGGGCAAAAACATACAAAGGAAGGAATCAAGTAAAGGAAATAACATAGCAATCGCTACTCAAAGTAGAGTCATATTACAAGATAGCTTGTCGCAGCTCTAATTGATTGTTCCCATGACATGACCAGCAGTGACAAGAGAAAGAGAAAACGAGCGGCCTAATCTACGCGATCGCCCTCAACCCTCTTGATCCCGCTCACCTTGTCCACAATGGGTGCGACAAGGGTCTTGAGCGCTTCCAGATCGGCATCCGGCGGCAAGGTCCTAAGGACGTTGGTGAGGTTGAGGCCTGGGTTGCGGAAGGCCACCTTCACCAGCACCTTCTGAAGAGCCACTGCACAGATCTTGCGCGACTCGTCGGCCAGCTGCTTTGGGATCTTCTCCCAGAGTCGCTGGAGGGCCGTCGCCACGCCTTTGAAGAACAAGCTGAGCTTGGCGCTGGGTTGGAGGTGCTCGTCGGAGGAGTACCCGAGATCCTCCATCCCCAGCTGCGTCAGCTCCCCGTCAATGGCTGCAGCAGCATCCACGAGACCCTCGGTCCAGTGCTCCACATTCTCCCTAAAAGCGTTATGGGCGGCAGCAGCATTCGCCATCAGCGCCTCATCGGCCTTGATCTTCTCCGACAAGGCCACCTCCCGCTCCCTGGCGCCGTCCAGCGTCTGAGTCAAAGTAGCCAGCTTCAACTCGAGATCCGCGTTGGAGTCCTTGGCGGCGCTGAGCTCTTTGCTCCTCTCAGCGAGACGACCTTGCAGCTTGCCATGAGCGGCGGCATCCTTCTCGCGCTCACGCTTGAGCGCGGCAAGCTCCTCGCAGCTCGCCTTAAGATCGGCCTCCAACTGCGCCATCTTCGTCTCCAGCTCCTTCTTGGCGGCCTCGGCAGCGGCGGCAGCATCCTTCGCTTCCTTGAGAGCCCCGCTAAATGTTTGCTCGCGCGCGGCAAGCTCCTCCTCATGGCTGTCAAGGTTGACCTTGCGCTGCACCAACTCGCCTTCCTGCGCGCACAGCTTCTCAGCAGCAAGCCGCTGTTGCTCTTCAACCTCGGTCTTCTCGAGGAGGAAGGCTTTCCGCTCCTCGGCGACTTGCTCCCGCTCCTCCGCCAGGGACCGGAGAGTTTCTTGCGTGAAGCCCCGGAGCTCCTCCGCGCGCTTCTCGATGTCCAGCCCCGCCTTCGCGACAAGCGCTTCTCGGGACACAAGCTTGGCCTGCCGAGCGCGGTAGAGCGACAACAACTTCCACAGCAGCCGCTCCTCCTCAGGCTCGTCACTGCTGCTGCTTGGGCGTCAACCAGCGTCAGCCCAGCGGAGGCAAGCACTTCTCCATCCAAGCTCTCTCCTTCAACTGGCGCCCTGGAACTTGACGCCCAGGGAAGCTTGATGAAGATACCGTCGCCGGACTTCAAATAGGCGCCGGGCTGGGGCTCTTTGGAGCCTGGCACTGCAGTAGCGGCAGAGGGATCGGCGGTCGGCGTAGCGCCTGACGCTCCTGTGGCGGAGGCGCCATCAGTGCGATCGCCAGATCCCTCGCCAGCTTCTGCGGCGACAGCTTTGGCGGCCTCTTCGCCGGCGGGATCATCAGCGCCGGCTTCTCCTTCGGTGGCAACGACGTCGTCGGTATCGCTGCGCGTGTTCTCCTCACTGGCGACCTAGGTTTCCATCGGCTCCGTGGCAGAAGGATCTGACGAACGGAAAAAGGAGAAAAATCAAGCAAATATCCAAGAAGAAAATCAAGCGAATGTCCAGAAAGAAGATCAGAAGAAGAAGAACCAAAGGGAAGTTTTCAAGCAAGATGATTACCTGTACTAGGACCTGCAGTCGTGGTCTCAACCACCGGAGGGTCGCTGTGTCGTCCCTTGCCGGAGAACTGTCCCTTGCCGGAGAATTCTCCCTTGCCGGAGAACGCTCCCTTGCCGGGGAATCCTCCCTTGGCGGTGTAGTTGAAGCAAATGGCATTTCGGGAGCGGCTTCCGGGCACCCTTGGTGAAGCTGCTCTGCTCCTACACCAATCAACAGTCAGATATCAGCAAAGAAAGAGCACCCATGCGCGCCTGACAGCTGGAAATAAACCATATACTCACGCTGGGGGCTGCGCTGGGGGCTGCTTGGAGGAAGGGTTGCCGGGTCTGGCAAGGTGGTCTCGGACATGTCCCCTGCCGTTGCAGTGGGATCGTCCTCGATGACAATCACCGGGGCCTTGGCTCTCTTCGCCGCTCTCTGGGCCACCGTCCTGTAAAGGAATGGGTTCAGAGTGAAGCAAGTCAGATACAAGACAAAGCAAGAAAATTGAATAATTACAAGTACAGTAAAGAGTCTCACTCTTCTTCTTCCTCGTCGGAGCTGAGCGCGGAGAGATCAAAGTCCGGCTCGCCTCCGGTGCGACGAGGCGGAGGAGTAGGTTCCCTTGTCCGCTTGGCAGGAGCAGTAGCGGTGGACCGGGAAGACCCCGCTCCAGTTGCCGCAGCGGCATGAGGCGCTCCCGCGGCAACATTGCTTGCCGCGGTAGAGCGTGTCGCACGGCACGGCGGCTGTTGACTCGCCTGCCGCCCCGCTACGTCCCCGGCCTTGCGGAGACGCCTTCTTGGTGGAGCTGGGGGCTCCGCTTGTGGCAAGCTAGCTGAAGGTGGGGAGGAGGAGGAGCCGATCTTCAACGAGTCCGTCGCGCCCTCGGCGGGCTCGCTCGACTCGGCTTCAGGCCCGACAAGCTCTTCCTCGCGGGCAAACACCTCTCGCTCGACAAGGCTTGCCGCCTCTGCCGCCTCTGCCTCCTCCACGATGAATCCAAACTCGCCCGCGGCAGCTGCTGCCGCCGCCTCTTCCAGCCTAGTGGCGATGCGCTGCATCTCCGCTTCGGTGGTCTCACGAGTGAGGCTCTTCTGTTCATCGGGGCGGACCGCCACTTCTACCAAGCTGTCGAAGAACTCCTGCACGATGTCGTCTGCAGGCTCTTGCCAAGTTGGAACGATTCCATGCGAATCGCACAGCGGCATCATTGCACGGATGCGGTCGAGCGAGGAATTGTTGCACAGCGGAACGACACCCGCCGGCAACATAAACGCTTCGGGATGTTGAGGATCGCGCTTGAACAACTCCAGGATCATCGCATCTAGTTCCAAGACGGTGAAGTTGAAATTGAGGCCTGGGCGCAGCCTCATGATATCCGCTGCATTTTGGAACTCCCAGGCGGGTCTCCTCCTCTCCTGCAGGGGGGCGATGCGGCGGCGAAGAAAATCTGCGCCAATGGCGCCTACGGTGAGCCCGGCAAACCTGAGGCGTAGGATCCGGGTGACGGCAATCCTCAGCCTATCGTCTTCCAGGGCCACGTTGCTCCAATCGTTGCCGCGCGCTATTGGGACTTGGCGCTGGGCGGTAAAGGGCTGTGGGTTCTCCTCGACGATCCAGCACCAGTCAGCTCTCCATTCCTCCAGATAAGATTCCTTCTTGCCGACTCTTGAGATCCAGGCGATTCCGTCGGATAAGGGCTCCCCTCTCTCAACTCGGGGCATAAAGAAGTGGCGGAAAAGAGCTACATTTGGATAGACTCCGACAAAGTTTTCGCAGAGATGTGCGAAAACTGCCATGGTCAGAACAGCATTGGGGGTGAAGTCAAGGAGGCGGAACCCGTAGGTGTTCATGATATCGCAGAAGAATTCGGAGAAAGGTGGGCAGAGCCCGCAGTAGAATAACAGCGCGAAGAAAGGATATCCGTTCGGAGCTAGTTCTGAAGCGGCAGCTGGGAGTACCTTCGTGCGCGGGTGCGCTCGCGTCTCCGTCGACCAGAAGAGGTAGTAGTACTCCCTCAGTTCCTTCGCGGCGAGCTGCGGGGGGAAGATTGCCCGCTCCTTTCGCAGCGCCGCGAGCCGCTGCGCCTCGGCCGACTTCACGACCTTCCGCTTGTTGGCTTTCGGAGCCATGGAGGAGGTGGTGGGGGAGATCGACAGCGTTGGTGATGCTGGTGGTGATGGGGGGCGGAGCGTTGCTCTCTCTTAGCTTTGGGAAGAAGGGGGAGCGGCGGAGATTTCTGAGATTGGAGTAGCAACCGGCGAGATGGGCGAACTGCCCCTGTTTCCCCTGCTTATAAAGAGGAAGGGGCGGGCGTTCTGTCTTTCTGAATAAAGAAACCACCCACGATCTCTCCCACAACGCCGCATTCAACGCGTGCCGTTCGGGGAGGGCGCGGTGGATACGGAGAAAGATACGGCGTAACCCAGGCCGCGTGTGCCCGTGCCCTATTTTGGGCCTGGCCCAACAGCGCTCAGCACCGTATGTGGCCCAGGCCCAGGGGCTCTTGTCGGTGTACTAGAGTAGGGGTACCCTAGTATCCCGAACTCGTGCACGGGCAGTTGCAGCACCCCACGGCAAGGCTTGCCGGGTGATCGCCAAGGTCCTCCGAGGTTCCTGTGGAGCCATTCAAGAACAAAGTATTCAAGCCAACACTACTAGGAAAAGGGCTATAGATGGAAATGACACTAATGGCGCACCGGACATGTGGTGCGCCATTAGTATATACTAATGGCGCACCACCTTCGGATGCGCCATTAGTGTTGAAACTACTAATGGCGCACCCTGCCCACGGTGCGCCATTAGTACCAAAAAAAATTGAACTAGTGCGCCTGTCCAAACATACTAATGGCGCATCCACTGGTGGTGCGCCATTACTAGTTGTAACTAGTAATGGCGCACCAGCCAGAAGGTGCGCCACTAATGTTATTTTTTTTATTGTTGTTTTTATTCCCTTTTTTGCAAAAGTACTAATGGCGCACCACCAGGGGGTGCGCCATTAGTAACCTGGATTACTAATGGCGCATTTGTTGCTGGTGCGCCATTAGTAAGTGGGCAGCAACAAGATATTTTGGACAGCCTCTCCTCCCACACTCACTTTCTTCCCACTTCATTCTCTCCACCGCCTCCTCCTTGTCTCGGGTGCCTCCTCTTTTTCACCTCATTTCCACCATAGATTCATTCAAATTAAGTGGTTAAGTTACCTTGTTTTGCTAGGTAAGTAAGGGGGGAAGCTATATTTATGTTGTTCTCAACAATGTGCACATGCACTTTTTATGGCCTAGCTAGATCTATGTATGTTCGTGCTGTTGCATATGTTTGTGGTGTTGCATATGTGTTTGTGTTTGGAGGTGTACCGGTATTTAAAATGCGATAGTTGCCAATATTTTGCCGGAATGTTGATTCATTTCCGTTTCGGTGAGAATTTTGGCATTAAGCATTCTTTTTGGTCCTATTTTTAGGGAAAGTCATGCCAAATTTTTCCTTGGTTCTAAAATATCGTTTTGCTCTACCCCGCAGGAGACCATGGTCCGCGCGATGACCGAAGGCATCGTGAATAGGTTTTTGAGGTCCGCGAAGGCCGAGATGCTTCAAAAGAACGAGACGGAGATAAGATGTCCGTGTCGAAGATGCAAGCTGAATAGCCTTATTGCGGACCCGGATTCCGGGCAGGTGCGGGACCACCTGCTCTTGCGTGGTTTCATGGATGGCTACCGGTGGCAAGGTGATGAAGATGACTACGAAGTCGTCCATGGGGGCCGGGCAAGAAATGAGGAAGGGCAGCAAGACAACCACCGCGGCTCGGGGGGGCGAGAAGACGAAGAATCCCCAGGAGATGATCACGACGGTGATGCTGTACACAGTCATCATGTAGAAGATGCAGGACATGATGATGATGCCGGCGGAGCAGACGACGCTGGACCATCGATGGGCTGGGTGCAGGACCCTCATATTCAAGAGCTACTTCTCAAGCAGACGGATAACGCAAGAGCTGCCGCCCGAGAGAAAGCCAAGATGGATCAACTTGAGTTAGACGTGGTTACTCCATTGTATGAAGGATGCAGGCCCGAGGATACCCGCCTGAAAGTAACGCTCATGGCTCTGGAGATGAAGGTAAAACACAAAATGACCGACGCATGCTTCGACGAGAACATGTCATTCTGGCACGAACGTCTTCCCAAGGGGAACAAGTGCCCGACCAGTTTGGAGGAGGCGAAGAAAATCGTGTGTCCTCTAGATTTACCGCACGTGAAATACCATGTGTGCATGAACAATTGCATCATTTATCGGGACGAGCACGCGGAGTCTAGCATATGTCCGGTGTGCGGTGTCACTCGATACAAGAAGAGGAAGAAAGCTCCTCGAAAAGTGGTGTGGTACTTTCCGATCACTCCTCGTCTGCAGCGGTATTTCGCGGACCCTAAGGTAGCAAAGCTCCTGCGTTGGCACGCGGATAGGGAGGAGAAGAAGCGAGAAGATGACGCAAATGATCCGGAGATAGATAAAAAAGACAAGATGCTGAGTCACCCTAAGGATGCGAGCCAGTGGCAAGCGTTGAACTTCGAATACCCAGAATTTGGGAATGATCCAAGGAACATCATGCTGGGCGTGAGCACCGATGGAGTCAATACATTTGGCAGCCAGAGAAGCACACATAGCACCTGGCCTGTGTTCGTGTGGATGTACAACCTTCCCCCCTGGTTGTGCATGAAGAGGAAGTACATTCACATGAGTATGCTAATTGAAGGGCCGAAACAACCAGGGAACGACATCAATCTGTATCTGGGGCTGCTGAAAGAGGAGATTGACACACTGTGGAAAATGCCAACCAATACGTGGGACGCCGCAGAGAAAGAATATTTCCCTATGAGAGCCGCACTACTCACGACGGTGCACGACTATCTCGGTTACGGATATCTTGCGGGGCAGGTAGTCCACAGGATCAGAACGACGACGACAACGACGATGATAGATTTGGCAACGTCGATCAGTACTTTGCCGATCATGGGTACGATGGCGACTTCATGGGGCCTCCTTCTCAAGAACCAAACCCAACAAAAGACGTGTGCGATCTAGCTGGTACCGCGGAGAAGCCAAGTTGCAACAGGCGCCGTCTGGCGTTCAGCTCTCAGGAGACGCCTCCAGCTGCCGACTTCACCGAGCCTCAGATAGGCGAGGTGCGAAATATTATCAGCCCCAACACACTCAAGAAGGCGGTCTGTGAGCAGAACTCGGTCCCATTACAGGAGAAGAAGAAGGCACGCAAAAGAAAGACTAAGCAGGGTGCGAGCCAGCCGGCACCGAGTATGATCCGTGCTCAGGACGGGCCACCTTCACCGCAGGATATCTCAAGGAGGGTGCATGTGGCGGGTAGGGCGATGCTACCGACAAATATGCTCAATGCTGCAACCGGTGCTATGCGGAGTCTGCATGACAGTGTTCTTTCTTTGGAGAAGCGGCGTCTCAGGGAGAAGGATGTGGCATACCCAGTTTTTGCGGCCAAGGTGCCAGAGGGCAAGGGCTTTGTGGATAACTCCATCGGGCGTATGATCGTCCTGCGTTTTTATGACATCCACGCTATGTTGAACCTTCATCCGCTGCACTACACCTTCGTTCGGCTATTTTCGCTGAGTATGGAGATGCGGATCATTCGCGACAAGACCCCGGACATCGTGATAGTCGACCCCTTCTACATGTATGCCAAGATCTTGGGCAGCGCTGGGGACCGGCAAGTCGCGAGTTCTTACCTCGAAGGCGTCATTCTAGCAAACCAAGATAAGGATAACTTCCTCGTGCCTTACTTTCCCGAGTAAGTCCTCCCCTCAACCGGCCCGTAACATATGAATTCTTACATTTCGATCGTTTTTCTTTTAACATTCCGTGTTTTCTGCAGTGACACACGTTGCACGCTCATCCTCCTAAGCCCCAAATATTCCATGGCCACGTATTTCGACCCGGACCGTCAGTTGAACGTAGACTACACAAATGTCAAGAAGGTTCTTGATGATGTTCTCCCCGGCTACGCCAAATCTGGAGGCACCTTCACCAGGCCTATTCGTAAGTACGGCAAGCACGTGTTCTCCCACAATACGATGTTCTGCTGCGTCAAGCAGCCGCCTGGCGGTCAGAAGGGTGCCTACTACGCCATCCATCACATGCGGGCGATCGTACGGGACCATCATCAACTTCTGCTACTGAGTAAACTCAAAGATTGGGCCGCGAGCGTGTCAGCAATCCAGGACGCGGACCTCCGACAAGAATTCTTTCGCATCCAGTCGGAGTTTGCGGAAATCATCCATCAAGATGTCCTTCGTACCTCGGGGCAGTTCTACCTCAGAAATCAACCGTCCAACAGTGACATCGACACAATGCTACAAATGCAGGCTGACAACGACCGTTATTTCATGACTCCCACGATAGACGGCGGCTTCATCCATGCTCCGGTCCCTTGAGTCGAGTCGAAAGCAATGATGCTGTGTCTAGTTCTGAAACATCGATTGGCTCATGTTGTAATTAAACTTTAATGAACTTGTAGTATGTCTCTTTGGTTTCGAGAGTCGTTCAACTTAGAAGTAATCGATGCTATTAATGTCTTGCTTTTCTCTTCCGATTGTTCTGTTGCATAATTATATATTGCTTATGTATTGTCTGTGAATTGGTACTAACGTTTCGTTTGTCTAGTGCATAGCGATGCCGACGTATGTCGTGTACAAGGGTAAGGTTCCCGGAGTCTACGATGACTGGGAGGAGTGTCGGAGACAGGTTCACCGATTCAGCGGTAACAGTTACAAAGGGTACACCACTAGGGCCGAGGCCGAATCTAGATACGCCCGCTATCTAGCGAGAGAGGGGAGGGAGCGTTGGAGGAACCGTATGAAGACGAGTTTCATCGTGATGATGCTCATCGTGATGACCGCAGCTCTCTTCTATGTGATGGTAGTTTAGATGATCGACATCGACTTGTAATGTGAAGACAAACTCGCTACTCGCGATCTCGAGACTTGTAATATAATGTTCTATCTTTGTTCGGTCTTTTCAATTCGGAGACTAATATGATGAATTGTATTCGGAGACTAATATGATGAATTGTATTCAAAGACTAATCTTCTATTGTATTCGATGAATCTGTTGTTGATGTGGGCTGTCTATATTTTGTCAAATTATACATTTTGTACCCTGTGCAAAAAACAGAAAATAAAAAAATAAAAAAAACCTAATAGTCATACTAATGGCGCACCACATGACAGTGCGCCATTAGTATGACAAAGCATACTAATGGCACATCACTGGTAAGTGCGCCATTAGTATGCCATGGTTACTAATGGCGCATCCAGTGGTGGTGCGCCATTAGTATGCCAAAGCACCTAGATATACATGGCCCCTGGGAGGCATACTAATGGCGCACCCTGGCCTATACTAATGGCGCACCCGCGGTGCGCCATTAGTATACCAGATACTAATGGCGCACCAGGTGGTGCGCCATTAGTAAAAATTACTAATGGCGTGCTGTTAATGGCGCACCACAGATGCGCCATTAATGGCCATACTAGGTGCACCATTAGTAGGGGTTTTTCTAGTAGTGCAAGGAGACAAGACCCCAGCAAGAGGAGCTTGCCGGGAAGGCCAACCAAGGCATCTCAAGGAACTTGCCGCGACGCGCCACGCGTCCCGGCAAGGCCCGGTGAGCGACAAGCTTCCGGACGTGACAAGACAACGACCGCGGCAAGGCGCTTGCCGTGGCAAAGCTACCACCCTGTACCCGCGCTCCAGCACATCCATCAACGTGTCGCCCTGGGGCCTTCCCAGGCGCGCGTGGCAAGAGGCTGTGCAGCCAGCGGTGCGCGGTGGCAAGCGGCGCTGAAAAGAATGCCATCGTGGCGAGCGGTGGCGTCCCTGACGGTCCCTTTTTTGCACTATTTGGGCGACGTAGACGGGCATTTAATGCCTTTGTCCCCTGCCGTCAGGGTTGGGTAGGATACACTGTGCAGGTAGCTGTACCAACCACAACCCCTTTTCCATTTTTACCCTTGTCTACGTTGCCACCTGTCGGTGACCCCTTTAGCATATAAAAGGAGGCCCATGTGCAACGTAGAGGGGGGTTCGAAGACAGAAAAACACTCACGCTCGGTCTCGTTAGCAGCTAGTGTGTACTGTAGCACTCAGCGCTCCCGAGCAAGAACTCAATACACTCAGACATGCAGCAGTAGGAGTATTATCTCTCCGGAGAGCTCCGAACCTGGGTAAAACCGCTCGTGTGCTTCGCCTCGATCTGCTCTTCGTGCGATCTCCGCCTCCCGCCGAACCGAAAGGGGCCCGGCTCGCCGGTCCCCATAGCTGTTCGTGGATCAGCCTTCCCCGACACTTGACGACAAGCACGGGTTTAAGCTTGGGGGGTTGATATGTCTCCGTTGTATCTACTTTTCCAAACACTTTTGCCCTTGTTTTGGACTCTAACTTGTATGATTTGAATGGAACTAACCCGGATTGACGTTGTTTTCAGCAGAATTGCCATGGTGTTGTTTTTGTGCAGAAAATAAAGATTCTCGAAATGTCCTGAAACTCCACGGAACACCTTAGAAAAAATAAAGAAAAATACTCACAAAAGATGAAGACCAGGGGGCCCACACCCTGTCCACGAGGGTGGGGGGCGCGCCCCCCTGGGTGCACCCCCCTACCTCGTGGGCCCCCTGGTGGCCCTCCGATGCCAACTCCAACTCCATATATTGGCCTTCAGGGAGAAAAAAATCAGAGAGAAGAAATCATCGCGTTTTACGATACGGAGCCACCGCCAAGCCCTAATCTCTCTCGGGAGGGCTGATCTGCAGTCCGTTCTGGGCTCCGGAGAGGGGGATTCGTTGCCGTCGTCATCATCAACCATCCTCCATCACCAATTTCATGATGCTCACCGTCGTGCGTGAGTAATTCCATCGTAGGCTTGCTGGACGGTGATGGGTTGGATGAGATTTATCATGTAATCGAGTTAGTTTTGTTAGGGTTTGATCCCTAGTATCCACTATGTTCTGAGATTGATGTTGCTATGACTTTGCTATGCTTAATGCTTGTCACTAGGGCCCGAGTGCCATGATTTCAGATCTGAACCTATTATGTTTTCATGAATATATGTGAGTTCTTGATCCTATCTTGCAAGTCTATAGTCACCTACTATGTGTTATGATCCGGCAACCCCGAAGTGACAATAATCGGGACCACTCCCGGTGATGACCATAGTTTGAGGAGTTCATGTATTCACTATGTGCTAATGCTTTGTTCCGGTTCTCTATTAAAAGGAGGCCCTAATATCCCTTAGTTTCCAATAGGACCCCGCTGCCATGGGAGGGTAGGAGAAAAGATGTCATGCAAGTTCTTTTCCATAAGCACGTATGACTAAATCGGAATACATGCCTACATTACATTAATGAACTGGAGCTAGTTCTGTGTCACCCTATGTTATGACTGTTACATGATGAACCACATCCAGCATAATTATCCATCATTAATCCGGTGCCTACGAGTTTTCCATATACTGGTTCTCGCTTATTTACTTTTCCATTGCTACTATTACAATCACTACAAAATACCAAAAATGTTACTTTTGTTGTCTTTACTTTTGTTACCATTACCACCACTATCATATTACTTTGCTACTAAACACTTTGCTGCAGATACTAAGTTTCCAGGTGTGGTTGAATTGACAACTCAGCTGCTAATACTTGAGAATATTCTTTGGCTCCCCTTGTGTCGAATCAACAAATTTGGGTTGAATACTCTACCCTCGAAAACTGTTGCGATCCCCTATACTTGTGGGTTATCATAGTGTGAGTGCAATTCCTTTTACCTTATAACAAGAAATTATGAATGATATTGCACCTACTGAGATAGAAGATATTGATGTTACTATTAAGCTTGCCAATAGAGATATTGTTTCTCCAATTGGGATAGTTAGAGATGTTGAAGTCTTGTGTGGGAAAATAAATTACCCACAAGATGATTTTTGTCCCATTATATTTGGTGGACCTTTCTTGAATACTATTAATGCTAAGATAGAATACGAGAAAGATGTTGTTACTATTGGTTTAGGCTATATGTCCCATGATTTTAATTTCTCCAAATTTTGTAAACAACACCATGATAAAGAATTGCCTAGTAAGGATGCAATTATTGGTCTTGCTTCTGTTGCCGTGCCTCCTACTGATCCTTTAGAACAATATTTGCTAGACCATGAAAATGATATGTTTATGAATGAAAGAAGGGAAATAGATGAAATATTCTTTAATCAAGGGTCTGTTTTGAAACACAATTTGCTTGTTGAAATCCTTGGGGATCCTCCTCCACCCAAGGGTGATCCCGTGTTTGAGCTTAAATAGTTACTGATACTTTGAAATATGCTTATCTTGATAAAAATAAGATATATCTTGTTATTATTAGTGCTAACCTTTCAGAGCATGAAGAAAAGAAGCTATTGAAAACTCTGAAGAAGCACCATGCAGCTATTGGATGTGTTCTTGATGATCTTAAGGAAATTAGTCCCACTCTATGTTAGCACAAAATTAATTTGGAACCTGATGCCAAACCAGTTTTTTATCACCAACGACGGTTAAATCCTAAGATGAAGGAAGTGTTAAGAAATGAAATACTAAAGCTTCTGGAGGCAGATATAATTTATCCTATTGCTGATAGTAGATGGGTAAGTCTTGTTCATTGTCTCCCTAAGAAGTGAGGTATTACTGTTGTTCCTAATGATAAGAATGAAGTGATTCCACAAAGAATTGTTATATGTTATAGAATGGTAATTAATTTTGCAAATTAAACAAAGCTACTAGAAAAGATCATTACCCTCTACCTTTTATTGATCGAATGCTAGAAAGACTATCCAAGCATACACATTTTTTCCTTTCTAGATGGTTATTCTGTTTTTTCTCAAATACCTATGTCAAAAGATGATCGTGAAAATACCACTTTTACTTGCCCTTTCGGTACCTTTTCTTATAGGTGTATGCCTTTTGGTTTATGTAATGCACCTGCTACCTTTCAAAGATGTATGACTGCTATATTCTCTGACTTCTGTGAAAAGATTGTTGGGTTTTCATGGATGATTTCTCAATTTACAGAACTTTTTTTTATGATTGCTTAAGCAACCTTGATCGAGTTTTGCAGAGGTGTGAAGAAACTAATCTTGTCTTATATTGGGAGAGGTGGCACTTTATGGTTAATGAAGGTATTGTATTAGGGCATAAAATTTCTGAAAGAGGTATTGAAGTTGATAAAGCTAAAGTAGATGCTATTGAAAAGATGCCGTGTCCTAAAGACATCAAAGGTATAAGAAGTTTCCTTGGTCATGTTGGCTTCTATAGGAGGTTTCTTAAATGCTTCTCCAAAATTTCTAGGCCTCTCACTAATCTCTTGCAAAAAGATGGTCCTTTTGTTTTTGATGATGATTGTGTAGAAGTATTTGAAATACTTAAGAAAACCTTGATTTTTGCACCTATTATTCAACCGCCTAATTGGAATTACCCTTTGAAATTATGTGTGATGCTAGTGATTATGTTGTTGGTGATGTCCTAGGAAAAAGAGTTGATAAGTAACTAAATGTTATTCATTATGCTAGTAAAACTCTAGACAGTGCCCAGCGAAATTATGCTACTACTGAAAAGGAATTTTTAGCAGTTGTTTTCGCTTGTGATAAGTTTTGATCTTATATTGTTGATTCCAAAGTAACTGTTCACACTAATTATGCTGCTATTAAATATCTTATGGAAAATAAAGATTCTAAATCTAGACTTATTAGATGGGTTCTCTTGTTAGAAGAAGTTGATTTGCATATTATTGATAGAAAGGGAGCTGAGAACCCCGTTGCAGACAACTTGTCTAGGTTAGAAAATGTTCTTGATGACCCACTTCCTATTGATGATAGCTTTCCTGATGAACAATTAGCTATCATAAATGCTTCTCGTAATACTCCATGGTATGTTGATTATGCTAATTACATTGTTACCATAGTTATACCACCTAGTTTCACATACCAGCAAAAGAAAAGGTTTTTCTATGATTTAAGGCATTACTTTTGGGATGACCCACACCTTTATAAAGAAGGAGTAGATGGTGTTATTAGACATTGTGTACCTTAGCATCAATAGGAACGGATCCTACACAAGTGTCACTCCGAGGCTTACGGAGGACACCACGCTGGAGATAGAACTGCACATAAGGTATTGCAATCCGGTTATGAATGCCAAAGAATTGGTAATATTAGTAGACGTTAGGAAAAGCCTATGGATTATTCACTTGTTATTGAACCATTTGATGTTTGGGGCTTTGATTATATGGGACCTTTTCCTTCCTCTAATGGGTATACACATATTCTAGTTGTTGTTGATTATGTTACTAAGTGGGTAGAAACTATTCCAACTAGTAGTGTTGATGATAACACTTCTATTAAGATGCTTAAAGAGGTTATTTTTCTAAGTTTTGGAGTCCCTAGATATTTAATGACTGATGGTGGTTCACATTTTATTCATGGTGCTTTTCGAAAAATGCTTGCTAAGTATGATGTTAACCATAGAATTGCATCTCCATATCATCCTCAGTCTAGTGGTCAAGTAGAATTGAGTAATAGAGAGATTAAATTGATTTTGCAAAAGACTTTTAATGGATCTAGAAAGAATTGATCCAAGAAACTTGATGACGCATTATGGTCTTATAGAACTGCTTATAAAAATCCTATGGGTATGTATCCGTATAAAATGGTTTATGGAAAAGCATGTCACTTACCTCTTGAACTAGAACATAAGGCATATTGGGCTATTAAAGAGCTCAATTATGATTTCAAACTTGCTGGTGAGAAGAGGTTATTTGACATTAGCTCGCTTGATGAATGGAGAACCCAAGCCTATGAGAATGCCAAGTTATTTAAAAAAGGTTAAAAGATGGCATGACAAGAGGATACAAAAGCGCGAGTTTAATGGAGGTGATAATGTTTTCCTATACAACTATCATTTAAGATTTTTTGCAGGAAAACTTCTCTCTAACTGGGAATGTCCTTACATTATCAAGGAGGTCTATCGTTCCAAAGCCATAAAAATCAAGAACGCCAAAGGCACAAATCCGAAGGTGGTAAACGGTCAAAGAATCAAACATTATATCTCAGGTAATCCTGTAAACGTTGAGACCAATATAATTCACACCGTATCACCGGAGGAGTACATAAGGGACACTTTCTAGAACGTTTCAGACTCCAAAAAGGAATAGGTATGTGGTACAGTAAGCAAACCGACTCCAAAACTGTTCTAATAGCAATTTTTCGCCATTCTGGAATATTTAAAAAATTAGGAAAATTAAAAGTAGTCCGAAAGAGTCATGAGGAGACCACAAGGGTGGAGGGTGCGGCCCCTGCCTTGTGGCCACCAAGTGTGTGCCCTGCGTACTCCGTCTTCTTGCACAATACTTCTTTGGGTCGGTAAAAAATCATTATATAATCCCCCGAAGGTTTTGACTACCGTACCACGACAAAATCCTCTATTTTTTGAGCTGTTTTTCTGACAGATCTAGATCACCATGACATCTCCAAGCGCCCCCAAGGACAAGTTTTTCAAGAAGGTCATCAACCCTTATCTCGCGGAGGTGCTGCAATACTCTCAAACCATTTAGATGTGTGAGGGGGTGCTGCACATCTGCGATGTTGAGGGGCCGAAGAAGACCGGAAGCATGGAGACAAGACTCGAAGGAATGGACCAGCAAGTTTTCAAGTTCCAAGGGATGGTGGAACATAGACTCAACGCCAATCACATGATGATCGCGGAGTTCACCAACAATCACAAGCTGGATGCCAAGAACATCGGGGAGGCCATCTTCAAGCTTCATGAGAAAATCGAGCATCACCAAGCCCAAATATATGACCTGCAAAACCAAAAATGTGAGTACGAATATAGACAGTTTGGCTGCAGATTTGAGGATCCTGGAGACTCGTTCATCCTTCTACAATGGTGAGCCTATGCCCTGGAAGATGGACGACAAGCCTACACCATCAACAACTCCATCATCACCACCTTCGAAGGAAGAGACATAAATACATGGATATGGGCACTCCCCTTGGCAATTGCCAAGCTTGGGGGAGGAGCCCCGATATCGTATCACCATCACACCTCTATCTTTATCATTTTTCTTAGTTCGATCCTTTTGGTTATCTCTTGATCAAGTAGAATAAAGTTTTAGTATGATCTAGCTTTGAGTTTTGTTTTGATCTTTATCAATGTATCGAGTTCGTGAGTTATATATAATAAAGAGTAGTTTTGAGTTGAGGGCTTTGCTATCTTGCTACGATCTTGAGGGAATTAAAGAAAGAATAAATAGAAATAAAAAGATCATATATTGATCTTATGGAGAGTAATGACTTCACATATAAAGAGTATGACGAATAGAAGTTTTTAGGAGTTGACAAACATAGTTTTCGTCATTGTTGCAATTAATAGGAAGTAATAAAGAAAGAGAGGTTTTACATATAAATATACTATCTTGGACATCTTTTGTGATTTTGAGCACTCATTAAAATATGACATGATAAAAAGTTGATGTTGGACAAGACAACATAATGGGTTATGTTTTCTTATATCCAAATAGAAGTTATATTGTCATGGATCCAACGTGTTGAGGTTGCCTTTCCCTCATATGCTAGCCAAATTATTTGCACCAAGTAGAGATACTACTTGTGCTTCCAAACACCCCTTAAACCGGTTTTGCCATGGGAGTCCACCATACCTACCTATGGATTGAGTAAGATCCTTCAAGTAAGTTGTCATCGGTGCAAGGAATAAAAATTGCTCTCTAAATATGTATGATCTATTATGTGTGAAGAAAATAAGCTTTATACGAACTTATGATATGGAAGAAATAAAAGCGACAGACTGCATAAAAAAGTTCTTTATCACAAGCGACAATATAAAGTGACGTTCTTTTGCATTAAGATTTTGTGCATCCAACCATAAAAGTGCATGACAACCTCTGCTTCCCTCTCCGAAGGGCCTATCTTTTATTTTTTACCTTCTACCCTTATACAAGAGTCATGGTGATCTTCACCTTTCCTTTTTACACTTTTTCCTTTGGCAAGCACTATGTGTTGGAGAGATCCGAATATATATATCCACTCAGATGTAGGTTTTCATCAAGCACTATTGTTGACATTACCCTTGAGGTAAAAGGTTGGGAGGCGAAACTATAAGCCCCTATCTTTCTCTGTGTCCGATTGAAACTTCGAACCCATAAGTATCACATGAGTGTTAGCAATTGTGAAAGACTAAATGATAATTGAGTATGTGGACTTGCTGAAAAGCTCTTACATTGACTCTTTCTGATGTTATGATACATTGCAATTGCTTCAATGGCTGAGATCATAATTTGTTAGTTTTAAATGAAGTTTCAGATTCATACTTTACCTTGTGAATGAATTGTTACTTTAACATAAGAAATTATATAACAAGATATGATGTTGTTCTAAAGATGATCATGATGCCCTCATGTCAGTATTTTATTTTATCGACACCTCTATCTCTAAACATGTGGACATATTTTTTGATATCGGCTTTTGCTTGAGGACAAGCGAGGTCTAAGCTTGGGGGAGTTGATACATCCATTTTGCATCATGCTCTTATATTGATATTTATTGCATTATGGGCTGTTATTACACGTTATATCACAATACTTATGCATATTCTCTCTTATTTCATGAGGTTTACATGAAGAGGGAGAATGTCGGCAGCTGGAATTTTGGACTGGAAAAGGAGCAAATATTAGAGACCTATTTGCACAACTTCAAAAGTCCTGAAACTTCATGGAGAATACTTTTGGAATATATAAGAAATATTGGGCGAAGGAAGCACCAAAGGGGGGCCACCTGCCATCCACAAGGGTGGAGGGCACACCGTCCAGTCTTGTGGGCCCCCTGGCAGGCCCCCGACATCCATCTTCTGCTATATGGTGTCTTTTGACATGGAAAAAATCAGAAGGAAGCTTTCGGGACGAAGAGCTGCCATCTCAAGGCGGAACCTGGGCAGAACCAATCTAGGGCTCCGGCGGAGCTGTTCTACCAGGGAAACATCCCTTCGGGAGGGGGAAATCATCGCCATCGTCATCACTATCAATCCTCTCATCGAGAGGGGGTCAATCTCCATCAACATCTTCACCAGCACCATCTCCTCTCAAACCCTAGTTCATCTCTTGTATCTGATCTTTGTCTCAAAGGTCAGATTGGTACCTGTGGGTTGCTAGCAGTGTTGATTACTCCTTGTAGTTGATGCTAGGTGGTTTATTCGGTGGAAGATCATATGTTCAGATCCTTAATGATAATTAATACTCCTCTGATTATGAACATGAATATGATTTGTGAGTAGTTAAGTTTGTTCCTGAGGACATGGGAGAAGTCTTGTTATAAGTAATCATGTGAATTTGGTATTCGTCCGATATTTTGATGAGATGTATGTTGTTTTTCCTCCAGTGGTGTTAGATACTACATGACACTTTACCATGATTTGGGCCTATGAGAAGGCATTGGGAAGTAATAAGTAGATGATGGGTTGCTAGAATGACAGAAGCTTAAACCCTAGTTTATATGTGCTGCTTTGTAAGGGGCTGATTTGGATCCATATGTTTCATGCTATGGTTAGGTTTACCTTAATTGTTCTTTCGTAGTTGCGGATGCTTGCAAGAGGGGTTAATCATTATTGGGAGTCTTGTCCAAGGAAGGGAAGCGCCCAAGCACCGGTCCACCCACATATCAAATTATCAAAGTAACAAACGTGAATTATATGAGCATGATGAAAACTAACTTAACAATAATTCCCATGTGTCCTTGGGAGCGCTTTGCTTTATATAGGAGTTCATCCAGGCTTGTCCTTTGCTACAAAAAGGATTGGGCCACCTTGCTGCAACTTACTTACTTTTGTTACTTGTTACCTGTTACGAATTATCTTATCACAAAACTGTCTTTCACGGATAATTTCAGTGCTTGCAGAGAATACCTTGCTGAAATCCGCTTGTCATTTCCTTCTAGTCCTCGTTGGGTTCGACACTCTTACTTATCAAAAGAACTACGATAGATCCCCTATACTTGAGGGTCATCACGCCCCCTTTACATATTTGCCGGAGTGGGAAAGGAAAGGGGGGAGAGGGAAGGAAGGGGGAGGCCGAATCCCCCTCCTTCCATTCCCCCATGGGTCGGCTACCTTAGGGGGGAGCCAACTCCCTGTGGGTTGGTGTGCTCCCCTATAATGGCCCAATAGGCCCATCTCCCTCCCGGGGGTGTCCGGAACCCCCTCCGGTATTCCCATGACTACCCGGTACACTCTGAAACACTTCCTGTGTCCGAATACCATCGTCCTATATATCAATATTTACCTCCGGGCCATTCCGGAGCTCCTCGTCATGTCTGTGGTCTCATCCGGGACATAGAACAACATTCAGTGACCAAATCATATAACTCATATAATACTATATTGTCAACGAATGTTAAGCGTGCGGACCCTACGGGTTCGAGAACTATGCATACATGACCGAGACACCTCTCCGGTCAACAACCAATAGCAGAACCAGGATGCCCATATTGGTTCTTACATATTCTATGAAGATCTTTATCGGTCGAACCTTATGACAACATATGTAATTCCCCTTGTCCATCGGTATGTTACTTGCCCGAGATCCGATCGTCAGTATCTTCTTATCTAGTTCAATCTCATTACCGGCAAGTCTCTCTACTCGTTCTATAATACATCATCTTGCAACTAACTCATTAGTCACTTTGCTTTCAAGTATTCTTATGATGTGTATTACCAAGAGGGCTCACATATACCTTTCCGATACTCAGAGTGACAAATCCTAATCTCGATCTATGCCAACTCAACAAACACCTTCGAAGATACATGTAGAGCATCTTTATGATCACCCAGTTATGTTGTGACGTTCGATAGCACACAAGGTATTCGAGTTGCATAATCTCAAAGTCAAAGGAATGTGTATAGGACATTAAGAAAGCAATAGCAATAAACTGAACAATCAATATGCTAAGCTAATGGATGGGTCTTTTTGACCACATCATTCGTGTAATGATGTAATCCCGTTATCAAATGACAACACATGTCTATGGTTAGGAAACCTTAACCATCTTTGATCAATGAGCTAGTCTAGTAGAGTATTACTAGGGACACGGTATTTGTTTATGCATTCACACATGTATTTAAGTTTCCGATCAGTACAATTCCAGCATGAATAATAAACCTTTATCATGAATAAGGGAACATAAAAATAACAACTTTATTATTACCTCTAGAGCATATTTCCTTCAGGGCACGCCCTGGTGGCTTGTGGGGCCCACCTAGCTTCATTTGACCTAACTCCGCCTCTATAAATTCTCTAAAATCGTGAAACCAACAGAGGAGTCCATGAAATACTTTTTTGGCCACCTCGAGTTCGAGAACCACGAGATCACATCTGGGGGCCTTTTTCGGCACTCTGCTAGAGGGGGATTCGATCACGGAGGGGCTCTACATGATCCTTGATGCCCTTTAGATGATGCGTGAGTAGTTTAACACAGACCTATGGGTCCTTAGTTAGTATCTAGATGGCTTCTTCTCTCTATTTGATCTTCAATACAATTTTCTCCTTGATGTTCTTGAAGTGTTTATTGGGATGTGTTTCGCGGTGTGTTTGTTGGGATCCAATGAATTGTGAGTTTATGATCAGATCTATCCATGAATATTATTTGAGTTTTCTTTGAACTGTTTTATGCATGATTAATATAGCTTCATATTTCTCTTTGATCTATTGATTGTTTGGCAAACTAGATTGATTTATCTTGCAATGGGAGAGGTGCTATGTAATAGGTTTGACTTTATGGTGCTCAATCCCAGTGACAGAAGGGGACATGACACGTATGTATCGTTGCTATTAAGGGGAAAAAGATGGGGTTTATTCATACATGAGTTTATCTTGTCTACATCATGTCATCTTGCTTAAGGCATTACTCCGTTTTCCCATGAACTTAATACACTAGATGCATGCTGGATAGTGGTTGATGTGTGGAGTAATAGTAGTAGATGCATAATCGTTTTGGTCTACTTGTCTCGGACGTGATGCCTATATATGATCATTGCCTTGGATATTGTCATGATTATTTTCATTTCTATCAATTGCCCAATAGTAATTTGTTTACCCAGCGTATACTATTTTTCTGAGAGAAGCCTCTAGTGAAAACTATGGCCCCAGGTCTATCTTTTATCATATATTAAAACAAAAAATACCTTGCCATGTTTTTATTTATTTTATTTTGTATTTTGGGTTAATTTGATAAATGCCACTCCAAATCTAGCAATTCCGAGAAATGCCACTTCATTTTTCAAATTTTGAAAATTGCCATTTCATGCCATTTTCAGTGGCATTTTCGAAGTCCGCAGTGGCATTTTTCAAAGTTTGCCAAAATTGCAGTGGCATTTTCAAAGTTTGTATATTGCAGTGGCATTTTTATAAATCGCCATAATTGGAGTGGCATTTATCTAATTAACCCTTGTGTTTTTGTTTGATCTATCTATCTATCTATCACCATACAATTTAATCTTGCTTGTAACCATCGTGGGATTGACAACCACTTTGCGCGTTGGGTTGCAAGGATTGGTTGTTTGTGTGTAGGTGCTGCTAATGAGGTGTTTCTTGGTTTTCCTACTGGATTTATAACCTCAGTTATTAACTAAGGGAAATACTTATCTCTACTATACTGTATCATCCTCTCCTCTTCGGGGAAATCCCAACGCAGTTCACAAGTACTTGATAGATGTTGATGATGTCTATCAAGTACTATCGCATATACTTTCATCTCCTTGAATATAAATTATTTTCCATTTCCTCTAATTTTCATCTCCCCCACTTCTAAAACGTTTTCACAAAAACACAAAAACATTTTACGTTTGCCTTTTGCTTGTTTGCTCGTTTGCTTGCTTTTTGCCTTCATGTCAACACTCAAAAATAGAAAAAATAAATAAGAATGTTAAAATTTATCCTCATCCTCTTACTAATGTTTTTAAAAGATTCAATCATGGTGAACCAATTGCTAGTGAGTTGAGTGCACTAGATTATGTTTATGAAGGTTTGCTTGAAATTCGTGAATCTGAAAATTCTGATGAAGTGTTAAAAGAAGAAATTTATAAGGTGATTCACGATAGCTCCTTGAATGAAAAGCATGGTTGCAATGATATTATTATCAATTCTATTACCGTTAGTTGTGTTAATGATATGCAAAACCCCAAGCTTGGGGACGATTATTTTGCTATGTCTACTACTTATTGCAATGATCATGATTGGGGTGATAGTGCTTCTTATGATCTTGAAAATTTATTTAAGCCTCACAATGAATATGTTCGCAATGATAATGAAAGTGAGTTTGGAAAAGTGGCAACTTCGGCTAAAAATAATCCCACATATTTGGAGAGTGTTTAATCTTATGAATTTTTTTATGAAAGTTAGTTTGGCGAGGTCATGATGTTAGTTGATGTTAATCCCACTTTCTTGGAAGATTACAAAACTCCTATGCATGTGGATCATGAAGAGAAAATTTTACATGATAGCTATATTGTTGAATTTGATCATGATCTTACATGTAACTATAATGAGAGAGGAAAATATGATTGTAGAAATTGTCATGTTACTAAATTACCTCTCGTTTTGTTGAGATTGCTATTGTTTGTTTCTTCATCCTTGCATATGCTAGATATTGTTTTCCTACAAAATGCCTATTTGTAGGAAGTATGTTAGACTTAAATGTGTTTGTCATAGGTTTTATGATGCTCTCTTTGTACTTCAATTCTCGTCTTTCATGTGAGCGTCGTAAAAATTCCAAACCTATCTTAATGGCTATAAAGAAAGAGCTTGTTGGGAGACAACCCAATATTTTTTTCTGTTTTCTTGTGTGTGAACAATTACGCTCTCGTTATTATTTTGTTTTTATGTTTTAGTTAGTGTTTGTACCAAGTAAATCCTTTAGGATGGTTTGGATGATAGTTGACTCGTTTCTGTGAAAAAACAGAAACTTTTGAGCCTAGTTCTGGAATTTTTTAAATTTACAGAAATTTGCTTTTGCTCTGAATTTTTTACACATTGATATACAAATTTCCCACGTTGTCCTAATTTTTAGAAATTTTTGGAGTTACAGAAGTATGGTCAATGTTTAAATTACTACAGACTGTTCTGTTTTTGATAGATTCTATTTTTGTTGCATTGCGTGCTTATTTTGACGAATCTATGGATTGTATCGGGGCGATTATAAGCCATGTAAAGTTAGAATGTAGTAGGTATAATGAAATAAAAAGGTATGAATGGGTTTGCAACAGTACTTAAAGTGGTGATTTGCTTTATTATACTAACGGATCTCAAGAAGGTTACGTTAAGTTTTATGTGATTGAAGTTTTCAAGTTTTGGGTGATACCACGATGGATGAAGGAATAAGGAGTGGCAACAACCTGAGATTGGGGATGCCCGAGGCACCCCAAGGTGATATTCAAGGACTCCCAAGAAACTAAGCTTGGGGATGCCCCGGAAGGCATCCCCTCTTTCTTCTAACGACCATCAGTAATTTTACTTGGAGCTATATTTTTATTCGTCACGTGATATGAGTTTTGCTTGGAGCATCATGTATTATATGAGTCTTTGCTTTGTTTTCGTTTTAGCCTATCACAAACATCATTGATGGACACACCTATTTGAGAGAGCCACACATTTATCATGATTTGTTAGAATGTCGTAAGTGCTTCACTTAAATTTTTTGAGCTAGGCAGTTGCTCTAGTACTTCACTTAAATATTTTTGAGCACGATGGTGGTTATATTTTAAAGAAATGCACTCTCATGCTTCACATATATTATTTTGATAGTTGATAAATTTTGAAGAAATGCACTTTCATGATTCACTTATATTATTTTGAGAGTTGATAAGTTTTGAAGAAATGTACTCTCATGCTTCACTTATATTATTTTGAGAGTTGGTAAATTTTGGAGAAATATTTGCACTCTCATGCTTCACTTATATCTTTTTGAGAGTTGATAATAGTAATAGTAATTTGCGCAAGATATGTATTTGGTCCCAAAGTGATGAATATCCAAGAGGGATATAATAAAAACTTTCATGAAAAGATCATTGGATATGATAAGTATGATTCCTTGCAATAATTTTGTGATATGGAGATGATAATATGTGAGTCATGTTGGTGAATAATTGTGGTTCATTAAGAATATTGGTGTTAAGGTTTGTGATTCCCTATGCAAGAACCTAAAGTCAATATTTATGCAATGTAGTTATATCCTACTTCTGGTGCATTATTCAGTGCTAGTTATGTTCAATGCGTGTTTATGACCGTTTTCATTTTTTTGCTTGGTCACTTCTCAATCTATTTGCTAGACTTCATTTGTACTAAGCGGGATTGCTTCTTGTGCATCCAACTCCTTAAACCCAAAGTTGTGCCAAATGAGTCCACCATACCTACCTATATACGGTATTTCCATGTCGTTCTAAGTAAATTTGCATGTGCCAACTCTAATTTTTTTAAATAATTTTTCGTTTTGTGTGCACGTGATACTTCTTGAGCTTGCATTGGTTTTTCCCTTGAAGAGGAAAGAGTGATGCAGCACAGTAGAGATAAGTATTTCCCTCAGTTAAGAACCAAGGTATCAATACAGTAGGAGGAACACACAAGTCTCCAATAATTGCATCTGCACAAACAAACAAATACTTACACCCAACGCGATAAAGGGGTTTTCAATCCCTTCACGGTTACTTGCAAAGTTGAGATCTGATAGTAATGGATATAAAAGATAAATAAAAGTGCACTAAAAATAAAAGTAATAAATGGCAACAAGGTATTTTAGTGTCTTTGATTTGGTAGACCTGAAAATAGATAAAAGATAGATCCAGGGGCCATAGTTTTCACTAGAGGATTCTCTCTTCGAAGAAAGCATATGGTGGCTAAACAAATTACTGTTGAACAATGATACGTCTCCAATGTATCTATAATTTTTGATTGTTCCATGCTATTATATTATCTGTTTTGGATGTTTAATAGGCATTTATATGCTATTTTATATTATTTTTGGGACTAACCTATTAACCGATGGGCCAATGCCAGTTTCTTTTTTTTTTGCCTATTTTAGAGTTTCGCAGAAAAGGAATACCAAACGGAGTCCAAATGGAATGAAACCTTCGCGATGATCTTTCTTGGACCGAAAGCAAACCTGAAGACTTGGAGATGAAGTCGGAGATGCAACGAGGAAGCCATGGGGGTAGGGTGCCCCCCCACCCTCGTGGGCCCATCGTGGCTCCCTTGACCTAGTTCCTTCGCCTATATATATACTCTTATACCCTGAAAGCATCCAGGAGAGCATGAAGCCACTTTTCCACCACTACAACCTTCTGTACCCGTGAGATCCCATCTAGGGACCTTTTTCAGCATCCTGTCGGAGGGGGATTTGATCATGGAGGGCTTCTACATCAACACCATTACCTCTCTGATGAAGCGTGAGTAGTTTACCACAGACCTTCGGGTCCATAGTTATTAGCTAGATGGCTTCTTCTCTCTCTTTGATTCTCAATACCATCTTCTCCTCGATGTTCTTGGAGATCTATTCGATGTAATATTCTTTTGTGGTGTGTTTGCCGAGATCCGATGAATTGTGTATTTATGATCAAGATTATCTATGAATATTATTTGGTTCTTCTCTGAATTCTTATATGCATGATTTGATATCTTTGCAAGTCTCTTTGAATTATCGGTCTAGTTTGGCCTACTAGATTGATCTTTCTTGCAATAGGAGAAGTCCTTAGCTTTGGGTTAAATCTTGTGGTGTCCTTTCCTAGTGACAGTAGGGGTTGCAAGGCACGTATTGTATTGTTGCCATCGAGGATAAAAAGATGGGTTTTTCATCATATTGCTTGAGTTAATTCCTCTACATCTTGTCATCTTTCTTAATGCAATGCGTTACTCCGTCTTTATGAACTTAATACTCTAGATGCATGCTGGATAGCGGTCGGTGTGTGGAGTAATAGTAGTAGATGCAGGCAGGAGTCGGTCTACTTGACACGGACGTGATGCCTATGTTCATGATCATTGCCTTAGATATCATCATAATTATGCGCTTTTCTATCAATTGCTCGGCAGTAATTTTTTCACCCACCGTGATATTTGCTATCTTGAGATAAGCCACTAGTGAAACCTATGGCCCCCGGGTCTCTTTTCCATTATATTGAATCTCGTTTACATCTTGCTAGTTTTCGATCTACTATTATGCAATCTTTACTTTCCAATCTATAAACCAAAAAAAAATTATTTACTTTACCGTTTATCTATCTCTATCAGATCTCACTTTTGCAAGTGACCACGAAGGGATTGACAACCCCTTTATCGTGGTGGGTGCAAGTTGTTGATTGTTTGTGCAGGCATGCGGTGACTTGTGTGTTGTCTCCTACTGGATTGATACCTTGGTTCTCAAAATTGAGGGGAAATACTTATGGTACTTTGCTGCATCACCCTTTCCTATTCAAGGGAAAACCAACGCAAGCTCAAGAGGTAGCAAGCAATTGATAGAAAAGGCGCATAGTTTTGACGATATCCAAGGCAATGATAATGTATATAGGCATCTGATACGTCTCCAATGTATCTATAATTTTTGATTGGTCCATGCTATTATATTATCATTCTTGGATGTTTTACAATCATTTTATAGTCATTTTACATCATTTTTTGGTACTAACCTATTGACATAGTGCCTAGTGTCACTTGCTGTTTTCTGCTTGTTTTTTACATTGCAGAAAATCAATATAAAATGGAGTCCAAATGCAGCAAAACTTTTTGCGGATTTTTTTGGAACGAAAGACATCCAGTGGGCCAAGAAAGTACCTGGGGGGGCTCTGAGGGGAGCACAACCCATCAGGGCGCGCCTGGGGGTCCAGGCGCGCCCATGTGGGTTGTGCCCACCTCGGTAGCCTCCCATATTGCCTCTTTGCTCTATAAATACCCCAATATTCCAGAAACCTTAGGGGGTCAAGAAAATCAATTCCAGCCGCCACAAGTTCCAGAAACACCAGATCCAATCTAGACACCATCACGGAGGGGTTCATCATGTCCATTGGTGCCTCTTTGATGATGCGTGATTAGTTCTTTGTAGACCTATGGGTCCGTAGTTAGTAGCTACATGGCTTCCTCTCTCTCTCTCTCTTGGTTCTCAATACAATGGTCTCTTGGAGATCCATATGATGTAAGTATTTTTGCGGTTTGTTTGTTGGGATTCGATGAACTTTGAGTTTATGATCAGATCTATGTTTTTATCCATGAAAGTTATTTGAGTATTTGATCTCTTATAGGCATGATTGATTATAGCCTCGTATTTCTTCTCTGATATTTGGGTTTTGTTTGGCCAAGTTGATCTATTTATGTTGCAATGGGAAGAGGTGCTTTGTGATGGGTTCGATCTTACGGTGCTTGATCCCAGTGATAGAAGGACAAACGACACGTATGTATCCCAGTGATAGAAGGACAAACAAGATGGGGTCCATTTCTACATAATGGCACTACAAAAAAAGACACATCTGTGACTTTTTGGGCCGAACGAAAAAAAAATATGTCATACTTATGACACTTCTATGACGATAATTGTGACAAAACCCAGTATCATCATAGAAGCGAGGCCGAGGACAATTTCAACCACCCCTCCTAGCCCGTGGAGGGGTGGTTGAACAGGAGCCCGTGGATGGGTAGAAGCGAGGGCGGGGAAAATTTCAGGGAGTTCCCGGTTATGGTGGGAGGTCAGGGGCCAAGTGATGCGCGTTTCTCTCATACACATAAGCGCGTGTGTGCGAGGCATTGGCTTTAACTGAACCCGAGCGAGGCGTTGGGCTCTAACTGAACCCGAGTGATTGCACTGCAGGCTACGCATTACTGAACCCGAGCGATCGATCCATGGCTGTTAACTGAACCTGATCGAGCGATTCCTTCGCTATTGCTGCTAACTGAAGCCGATCGATGCTGCCTCTGGATGAACAGTGAGTGTTGCAGGGGGGTTTGGATGAACAGTGCGCGGTGGGGGTGGATGAACAGGACCCCGTGGTGTTGCCTCTGGACGAATAGGACCCCGATCAATCGAGCCGGTTGGGGCTGGATAAACAGGACCCCTTGGAGGGCTGGATGAACAGGACGACCCCGTGGGGGGCTGTTTGAACAGTAGACGGTGGACGGGTGGATGAACAGTAGCCCGTGGAGGGGTGGTTGAACGGGAGCCCGTGGAGGGGTGGTTGAACAGTAGCCAGTGGAGTAGAGCATGGTGGAGGCTGGATGAACAGGATCCCGTTGAGTCTAGAGGAGGTCGACGGTGGATGAACAGTAGCCCATGGAGGCTAGAGGAGGTCGACGGTGGAGATGAACAGTATCCCATGGAGTCCCATTTTGCGGTACGCTACACCCCTCCCGATGAACACGACCCCCGTTTCGACCGTAGCATTCCAACACAAGTCCGTTTCGTCCGTTTTGCGGTACGAAACACCCCTCCCGATCAACAGGACCCCCGTTTCGACCGTAGGAGGTCCGTTTCCTACGTTTTGCAGTACGCCAGACCCCTCCCGATGAACAGGATCCCGTTTCAAACGTGGCCGGTCGAACACAAGGCCGTTTCCACTGTTCTGCGGTACGCCAGCCTTCCCAATGAACAGATGACACATTCCATTCTGACCCAGCCGGTTGGCTCCCCATGAACATGACGACGACGATGTTTCTCCGTTCCGACCCAGCCATGTACACGAGCCCTGGCCGTACGTATGCGCGAGTAGGCATTCGAGACCCTGCCCATATGTACATACGTGGTCGTATTTTCTTTCTTGCACACTAGTCGCTGTACATACGTGTACATGCTACGTGCGTGCCTCTACTACGACACGTGTGCGCCTCTACATCCACTAGTATGTACGTACACGTTCGCGACCAGAATGACAACACTACGTACGCTTCGACCAGGTGGGTCCTGACTATCAGGCACTTCCTTGCGTGCGAAGATGTAGCTGGTGGGTCCCAGCAGTCAGGGGGGAAACGTTTTTCTCACGAAATATGGTGGCCCGTCTGGTGGGTCCCTGCTGTCAGGTGGAGGAATCATTATTTTCCGCGTAATAAGGAGGCACTTCCTTGCTGCGGCCGTGGACCCAGCTGTCAGCCCCTCCACGTATAGTCCACGTCCGATGGAAGTCGCTCCTTGACCATGTTGACCACACCGCACCGAGAGCACCAGGGCAGTGGATGACGGAGAGGCCTAGAAAGGGGACGACGCGGAGCTGTCAAGACGCGGCAGTGGATGCCCACGCGTAGAGGAGTATAAGGGTTCACTGGTTCGGTTGTGGTGTGAGGCTGCCGTCGCTGCAGAGTAACAGGGGGTGTGGGTGAGTAGAGGGATGGCCTGGCCAGCTGTGAGGCCTCCGCGGCATCACAGCTGGCCACGGGAGGTAGGAGCAGGCGGCATGACCGGCGCTACTTTGGGCAGCTGGAGTAAGAAGACCAGAGGTTGAAGAACCACTACGGCCGTTGGATGGACATCATACGGCCACTGGAGCTAGAATCGTTCATATTGACTGAAGTTGACAAAGGCCTCCGTCCCAGTCAACTTAGTAGGCCCACAAGTCAGCCTCCCACCAAGGTGGGTCCCAGCTAGCAGAGGGTATTCATTTTTTTTGTGTAATAAGGAGGCACTTCCGGTGGGTCCGAGTTGACAGCGGGGGGAATATTTTTTTCGTGAAATACGGCGGCCCGTCCGATGGGTCCCAGCAGTCAGGGGGAAAAGTTTTTTCGCAAAATACTGGTGGCCCGTCCGGTGGGTCCCTACTGTCAGGTGGAGGAATAATTATTTTGTGCATAATAAGGAGGCACTTCCTTGCGGCTGCCGTGGAGCTAGCTGTTAGCCTCTCCACGTACAGTACTCTTCCGATGGAAGTCGGTCGTTGACCACATTGACCACGCCGCGCCGAGAGCACCACGGCGGTGGACGACGGCGAGGCCTAGGAAGGGGACAACATGGAGCCGGGGAAGACGCGGCAGTGGAAGCCCGCGCGGAGAGGAGTACGAGGGTTCACTGGTTCGGCTGCAGTGTGAGGCTGCCGTCGCCGCAGAATAACAGGGGGTGTGGGTGAGTAGAGGGATGCCCTGGCCAGCGGTGGGAGTAGTAGGGGGCGCTAAGGCCTGCGCGGCAGCACAGCCGACCACGGGAGGCGGGAGCAGGCGGTCCCGCGGGTGCTGCTTTGGCGGCTGGAGCAAGAAGTTAGAGATTGAAGAAACACGACGGCCGTTGGATTGACATCCAACGGTTACATCTGCTAGAATCGTTTGTTGACGTATATAATAACTAAAAAAATCTTGCATACGCATCAACTTAACAGGCCCACAAGTCAGACCACTTCCTCTTTTTTTTAATAATTTATATATAGCTCATTGCAACTTCTTATGCAATTTATTGCAACCGTTTTTTTATGGTTGGCTAGGGCCAATTTCGCATATTTCTGTGGGTTCCAAACAATTTTTAATACCGAAATGTCGAGCCAGATTTAAAGTACTTTGAAGATATATTTAAATTAGGTTAATGCCAAGTGAAATAGGAATCTGAAAATATGAAAAAAATCCGAAATTATAAAGTAATTGTGAATTTGTCATCTGTTTTTATATTTACAACCCATTTCATATTACTTTCAAGATTTGCAGGCGTCTTGAAAGAGTTACAGCCCATCAGGGCATAGAAAAATAAGTAGGCCTAGATTGGGTATTCTTTAGGAAAAATAAATTGGGCTCATTTTCACAAAGAAAAAATAGCTGGGCTGGTCACATGGTGAACATAAAATATAAGTCTGGGCTAGATGGGCCACAACCCAGTTCAAATCATGCTCCGTCTCAACAATAACAAAAAAAATACAGCTCGAGCAGCTACGTCCCAGGTGTCAGCCGATCTTGTGTTGTTCTCTTGTCTATTGACTATATACGCTCACAATGTCGTGGGTCCCAGATGTCAGGAAAACACTAGGAGGAAGCATTTTATTTTTCCATACGCTGACATGGTGGACCCCTACTGTCATCTCTCCACATACTTCTGCCGATTCCTGTTGTTTGTTGACCATGTTGACAACGCGAGAGGGCGGCACCGAAGCGAGCGCACCAAAGCGCGCGGAGGACGTCAGCGTTAATGATTTAGGAGAGCATGGGGTGGCGATGCATGCGCTGAGGCGCAGCCAGCCATGGGGGCGGAAACAGGCGGCCCCGCCGGTGCTAGTTTGGTTTTGGCGGCTGGAGGAAGACAAGACTGAAGAAACATGACAGACTATAAAAGCAGCAGGAGTATTTAACAACCTTAACTGGAACCAGTAGGGGCACTTAACAACCAAAGCTGAAAGCAGTATGAGTACTTATACAGGTTCAACCATACAAAGCACGCCTCGAATAGTGCTACTTTGCCTACAGTTAACCAAGGGTGAGGCCGCCAAGCCCCAGGACAAGCCCAGGCGCCACCCCGCGCATCCACAACCTTCTGAAAGCGGCTTCATCTCGCAATGTGGTCAATAAACATGATATTCACTTTAGAGCCATGGAAAAGCATGAACATAATCTTCTGTCCTATTCTCCAAGATGGACGGGCCTTCATTATTTGAGACCACCCATGAATAAGTATCTTTTCACCTCCAAGGGGAATGGAGTAGGTCGACATAAACATCATGTTGTAACCAAGCGCAAGTCTGACCCGACCATGGTCAGGCATCTGTATAGGAACAATAGAACTGGGCAGTTTCTGTTCCAAGAAGATCACAACTGTAAAACTGTGTATAAGCAATAGTTTATGAACAACATATATAATAGAAAACAACTAGTACCATAAGTTTCTCGACACAGTTGGACCTATTCAATGAGTGCAGCAGTGGCACACGTATCCCAGTGGCCTTCCACCATTGGAACGCCCCACAAGGACCTCAAGACGATCAATAAAGTGTAGGAACTTGTGGATGTCGTCCCAGTCAACTTCAGTGCCATCAATAATAGCCGAGTTACAATAGAATAACAAAAGAGCAGCCTGCTTAACTCTGAAAAAACCTACACGTGCCACCAATTATAAGAAAATATTAGTTAGAAGTAGCATCTTCGTGAGAGATTTGTTGCTACTTCTAAAGTTAAATTGTGATTAGTTAGACAGAATAGGTGGATTAAGAAGTAATCGAGGCAACAAGCAAGAACCAGATACAAAACTAACATGGATGAACAATCGGAATGAATTCGGGGTGGAAGATTGCAGTGAAGATGAGACCAGGTTCTGCTATTTCCATCAACATTCGTGCGCCAACTTTCAGTCTGTAACACTTGAGAAAGTTTATCCAAGTTCGGCCATAAAAAAAGCAGCGATCTTCTTGGTTCATGAACCCAACTCGGAACTTATATCCATGGCTTGTCTTCACTATGACCATTAAACTAGTGTATTCAGTTATGGCAAGGCCGAGCATCTTGAGTACATGTGTTCTGGCAGAGCAAATAATGCACTGTAGGAAAAATAATATGAGAACACAATGTATTCCCTATCCAAATCTAGAAAAACTTCCTCCTTCACGTTAGTGTTGACCATCGTACTAGTAGTATCTTTTATCCAAATATAGCAATTCAAATTTCCAAATTAGTCGACAGCATGTTCAAAAAAAACACCCTCCTGGATAGAAAAGAGGATTCTAGGAACATACTATGCGCATTTTAAAATCCTATGTTAGGATGAGAAGGAACAAGTGTGGCGTCTCGCCGAGGGTGCAGAAACCTATAGGGTCCTCGTACTTTGAGCACTGCAAAGGAAACACACTAGATTAAGTAGGAAGAAAAATGCATCAACGGCGGCGGCTGCCATCCTAGGATTACCTGCGACCAAGGGACTTGGATTTATTGGGGATGGATGAAGAATTCATACTTGGTTCTCCATGAGAAAATCCTATGCAATCGCCGAGAGGGGTTTTTCTCTGAACAAGCAGACGAGGGAGAAGGGGATTCAGGCCCAGTGAAATATTGTCGTTTCGTCCGTCCAGCTTACTACTAAAGCTGGAAAGGGGGGTGTGATTTGACGGCTCATTGGGCATTACTGCGGTGCTATGACCGGGGTGTGTCTACCGTGCAGTTGTGCACTCTAATTTGTGCATATGGCACGTGGACCCCGTTGCCGGTTGCCGCACATATCAGCGAAAGGAAGTAGAAAGACAGGAGTAACTAGTTACACATAAATATATTTTTGACAGAGAGATACTCCCTCTATATAGAAATATACAAATCTTTTATATCACAACTTTATACATAAGAAAAATCAAGGGGAATATATATAACATATATAATTATAAAAAAACAGAGTTGTTTTTAACACAGTATAGACGAGTTGGTGATGATGGTGTGCCTGCCATCCTACAATATAGGCCGTCCGATTTATATCTGACGGATAGGAAGGAAACTATAGCAATTTTGCAAAAAGGTACCCACACACCTCTCCACATTTGCAAATAAGGACTTCCCTCATTCATCCTTTTCTCTCACAAGATAAAATACTCATACAAATGCATCTTGATGTTACGTGCAACGCACGAGCATTATGGTGGTTCAGCTTTTTTTATGGGGGTTCAGCTGAGAATATAATACTCAAACAGGCTCACGGTTCTGGACTTTGGGCCGCAGGCCCACCCTGTTTGTTTGGGGGCCCATGTGTTCTACCTCAGCGCTTTTCATATTGCAAACGATCGGTATGGCGCTGGTTTTAGATGTTGTCGCAAGGTGAATACACAAAATTGAATAAAGCACGGCAGCTGTTGGAATGAAATCGAATGACAGTTCCTAACCAGCAATGAGAGTTGCAATTCTATCAATGATATACCATGTGATAAATAATACTGTCATACTACTTATACACACAGGACACTTCTTTCACCATGCCAGATTATTACATCAAAATCTCTCAGAGGATAGACCAGTTTGGCAGTTGCGTGCTGCTACTGAAGAATTTCAAAGTTGATTTGGACCATCTCTCCTTGCCGAGAAAGTTCGATTTTGACATCATCCCCGCAAGATGTGATTTAGATTTGAACCTTGACCATCCTTTAGCATCAATCATCATGCGACCATCCTTTGTACTTACGGTATATTGAGCAGGTTCATTCACACCAAGGTTGTGCATGGTAAGAGAAACTTGGCCGCGGTCGCCCGGATTGTTGAACGACTCCCTCGTTGCTCTAGGAATTCTCTATTTGCAAACAAGAAGACATACCAAAACAGTTAGATCAATACAGTGAATCATGTGAAACAACATGGAAAGAAAAAAGAACGAAGCACTTGGGCGGCCAATGCTTACCAAGAAGGTGGACATGTCGGTTTTTGTAAGGACTTTGGTATATGAAGTGCAAACTGCAGCCCAATCTGTTGCCGGTGCAACTACTCATTCGGTTGCCGCTGCACAGGCCGGAGCAGATGCAAGTGCAAGTGTTGGTGCAGGTGCCGAATCCGCTGCTGCTGCCGGAGATGGTGCTCCTTGTAGAGTTGGTGCCGGCATCGGAGCAGGTGCCAGTGTCGATGCCTGATCCTCCGGTAGATCAGACTGATCCGCTGACGTGGTCGGTGCCCAATTCTTAGCTGGATCAGACTGAGCTGCTGCCGTTGTCAGTGTTAGAGCAACTGCCGGTGCTCGATCCGTTGCTGAAGGTGGTACCGATGTGCAATATAGCGTCGATTGTGTCTGGTCTGTTATTATCAGCTTTCTAACTTGACTAGGATCAGTGACCGTGATCCAGTTTTTTTCTTCATTTCTTAAACGCGAGAAGGACTAATTGTGGCGTTTTTGTTAAACCAAACTACAGTTCATCATAGGGATTCAGCTTGCACTCAAACAACAGACTGATCCATTTTTTTCTAGTAATATAAGTGATGGACAGTGCCTTCGTTACTGACACGACATAAGAAGTGAAACCTGCAAAAATAGCCATCGTAGAGAAAACCAAACGGTTTATTCTGTGATGAATGTCACATGGCAAAACCTGCATCATAAAATTGTAGGAAAAGAAAGAAAACATGAAATTAAATCAATAAGATTTAGACAGTAAATCAATAAGATTTACTTGATGTGACACGAGTGAATCCTTACCAGGAAATCACTATGTTGAAGTACTAAACAGAAGATTGATCGTCCAACTACGGGTGGCATGCAGGGGCCCCGCCTACTCCCACAAGCAGGACAGTCCAAAGGTCGTGACAAATCGTATGGACCAAACATCCATGGCACTGGAAATCCTGGTGGGTGCGATAAACCCTGCAATGCATACAGATATTGGAGTGTAACTGAGGGAGTCCCGGACTAGGGGGTGTCCGGATAGCCGAACTATCATCACCTGCCGGACTCCAAGACTATGAAGATACAAGATTGAAGACTTTGTCCCGTGTCCGGATGGGACTTTCCTTGGCGTGGAAGGCAAGCTTGACGATATGGATATGTAGATCTCCTACCTTTGTAACCGACTCTGTGTAACCCTAGCCCTCTCCGGTGTCTATATAAACCGGATGGCTTTCGTCCATAGGAAGAACAACAATCATACCATAGGCTAGCTTCTAGGGTTTAGCCTCCTTGATCTCGTGGTAGATCTACTCTTGTAACCCACATCATCAATATTAATCAAGCAGGACGTAGGGTTTTACCTCCATCAATAGGGCCCGAACCTGGGTAAAAACATCGTGTCCCTCGTCTCCTGTTACCATCCGCCTAGACGCACAATTCGGGACCCCCTACCCGAGATCCGCCGGTTTTGACACCGACATTGGTGATTTCATTGAGAGTTCCTCTGTGCCGTCGCGATCAGGAAGGATGCCTTCTCCCGTCTTTAAAGATGGCACCATCGTCAAGAGAGCTTTGGCCACCGGCCAAACTGTCCGGCTAGGTGGTTTTCTTATGACCGCCTGTTCGGCCACCGCTCCGACGATGACCTCTCAGGTCATCAAAAGCGATCTTCACGTCAGCCCGGAATTCGCCGAGCAGTTAGATCTGATTGAGCTCTCCTCTGTAAATGAGCTCTTGGGTCGCATCGCCGCCCTGGGAGTCACCACAGACTACGATCAGATTGGGCTTAAACCCGATCTGAGAGAGATTAACTCTCCTCAGGCCACCCACCACGTTGTCGTGGTAGAGGAACAATGCGGCAACCCTTCTTCTACGTTGAAAACCAACTATGTCCGGATTCCCGATCCCTCCAAGCCGGATTCCTGCGAAGGGACGGACGCTAATCAAATACTGAACTTAGAGTCAGGCATCGGACTAGATTCGTTGGAAAGCATCCAGGAAGTCAAGCTTCCAAATCCGGAAACTTCTTGGCCTTTGAGCCTCAGATCTGGCGGGGTTCCGAACTTGATTCCACCCGCCCACCCAAACATAAGTGATCTATCTCGAATACGGCAAGAGCCCGATGAAATAGTACATCATTATTGGGCCAGATTCCTCCTGGTTATGAACGGGATAAAGGACTGCTGTGAAGAAAGTGCGATTTCAATTTTCTGCAACAATTGCACGGACAAGGGAATCATGAACGCCATAAGTCGTCGCGAAGTTACACGCTTCATCGACCTAGCGACTATCGTACAAAAATACTGTGCGGTAGAGAGTGCCAGGAACACCGAAACTAGGTTTTGGGACAGTCCGGCCTTGACCACAACCCTAGTCCGAAGTAAAAGGGTGCGCCATACTCAAGCACCTGGGTTAAAAACCAAAAAGCAAAGACCCCCTAAAGGGCATAGAACCGTACTGGAGGGCTGGCTCAACTGACCCTGCAAAATCCACAGTACGGAGGGCGCCACTCCAACACACAGCCTTCGAGCATGTTGGATACTACGGTAGGTGGCCAAAAGTGGCGAAGGCTTTTTAGCCCCGGGCAAACAGCCCAGCAGTACCGGTACGGTATTAATAGTCTTCGAGACTTTCGCATCAAATAACATGAGAAAACAAACAATCCGCAGCCTCGCCGATGTCTAGCAAGTAGCAACAGCAAATCCATGGAGTGACACGGCCATCACCTTCAACGCCAGCGACGAACCTAAATTCCGAACAGCTAGAGCACCAGCCGCATTGGTCCTCAGTCCGATAGTGGACGGCTTTCGCCTTACCAAGGTACATGGATGGCGGCAGCGGATTAAACCTCATCTACGAGGAAACCCTTCAAAAAATGGATATTGACTGGAGCCGCATCGAGCGAAGCAGCACAACTTTCAGAGGAATAATCCCTAGTCGAGAAGTACGTTGCACAGGAAAAATCACACTAGATGTAGTGTTCGGCTCACCGGACAATTACAGGTCCGAGGGGGTCACGTTCCAAGTGGCCCCATTCGGCAGCGGATATCACGCTTTGTTACGGCAAGAGGCATTCACAATCTTCCAAGCTATACCCCACTACGGGTACATGAAGCTCAAAATGCCCGGACCCAATAGGATAATCACTCTTGCCAGTGATCCAGATACAGCACTCCGCGCTGAAAATAAGACAGCCGCACTGGCCCTAGAGACATTGTCCGAAGCCCTAGCGGCAGAGGAACTAACTACGTTGCGCTCCACGGTGGATAGGGACGATGTGATACTCGATAAGAGGTCCAAGACCACCTCTTTTAAACCAGCAGATGAAATAGTCAAATTTCAGGTCCATCCAACGGACCCCACAAAGACGGCCTCCATTGGGGCACAATTAAGTCCTGATGTCGAAGCCTCACGACGAGAGTTCCTTCGGGAAAATTGGGACATTTTTGCCTGGCACCCTTCAGACATGCCAGGAATCCCACGCAGGCTGGCAGAGCACAGCCTAAACATCCTAAAAGGATTCAAGCCGGTCAAACAAGCTCTTCGGCGATTTTCCGAACCCAAAAGACAAGCAATGGGAGAAGAGGTAGCCAAACTCTTAGAAGCCGGATTCATCAGAGATATAAAACATCCGGACTGGCTAGCCAATCTAGTAATGGTACCAAAAAAGGACAAATCATGGCGCCTCTGCGTCGATTTTAAAGACCTTAACAAGGCCTGTCCAAAGGACCCTTTCCCCCTCCCTCGCATCGACCAAATCATCGATGCTACCGCAGGGCACGATTCATTGTGCTTCCTCGACGCATACTCCGGATACCATCAAATCAAGATGGCGGAGAGAGACCAGGCCGCAACGGCATTCATTACTCCATATGGGCCATTCTGCTTCAACACAATGCCCTTCGGACTCAAAAACGCCGACGCAACATATCAGCGCATGATTCAAACATGTCTGGCTACCCAGATAGGCAAAACAGTAGAGGCATACGTAGACGATGTGGTCGTCAAGACCAAACACGTCGAAACTCTAGTAGAAGACTTGAGGGTGACATTCAACAACCTCCGAGCATATGACATTAAGCTCAATCCGGAAAAATGCGTCTTTGGCGTACCAGCCGGAAAGCTCTTGGGCTTCATCGTATCCGGTAGAGGAATTGAAGAAAACCCGGCCAAAATCCGAGCTCTGTCACAATTGGATATTCCAAAAGACCTCAAGCAAATACAAAAGCTAACCGGATGCGTAGCGTCCTTAAGTCGCTTCATCTCCCGTTTGGGAGAAAAGGCTCTGCCCCTCTACCGCCTCCTCCAGCGCACCGAACATTTCGAATGGACGGATGCTACCACAGTCGGACTCGAAGAAATAAAGGCCATACTGGCAACAAATCCGGTCCTGGCCGCGCCCAACCTAGGCGAACCTATGTTATTATATATCACAGCAACACATCAAGTTGTCAGCTCGGTACTCATCGTCGAGCGAGAGACAGAAGGGCACAGATTCCCTCTTCAAAAACCAGTGTACTACGTATCCACTGTTCTAACTCCATGCAAGTCCTGGTACCCACATTATCTAAAGATAGCATATGCGGTGTTCATGGCATCCCGGAAGCTGCGACACAACTTTCAAGAGTGTTCCATAACGGTGGCCTCCGAAGTACCTCTCAACGATATTATAAACAATCGCGACGCAATGGGCAGGATTACAAAATGGGCTATTGAGCTCTTACCATTTGACATAACCTATAAACCACGGCGAGCTATAAAGTCGCAGGTTCTGGCCGACTTCGTCGCCGAATGGACCGAAGCCGAACACCCTAAAGAGTACGGCGCATACTCCAATTGGATCATGCATTTCAACGGATCCAAAATGTTGGCTGGCTTGGGGGTTGGCGTCGTCCTGATGTCCCCAACTGGAGACACAATCCAATACGTACTTCAAATAATGTACATGGACTCCAATAACGCAGCCGAATACGAGGCCCTTCTACATGGCCTCCGGATGGCAATCTCCATGGGCATTCAACGCCTAGAGGTGCGTGGGGATTCAAACCTTGCAATATCCCAAGTAAATGGAGACTTTGATGCCAAAGATCCAAAAATGGCAGCTTACCGCAACGCCGTCCTAAAAATGTCAACTCGGTTCGAAGGACTCGAATTCCACCATGTAGCCCAGGATAATAACCAGGCAGCAGACATGTTAGCACGCATCGGCGTGAAACGAGACGCCGTCCCTCCAAACATCTTCCTGGAACGGCTCTTCAAGCCATCCGTGTTATGGGAAGAGGAGTCCGGAAATAACAATCCGGGGCCAGCTGCATCACCTAACTCAGACCATTCTGACACAATCGGCGGCTCAGCCAACGAAATAACACCTTCAGCTCACGAAATAATGACAGTAATTGCCCTGTGGACAAAACCGTTCCTAGCCTACTTAATTCGGCAGGAACTTCCCGAAGACCAAAATGAGGCCCGCTGCATAGTTCAGCGATCTAAAGCCTACAAGGTCCATGAGGGAGAACTTTATAAAAAAAGCACAACCGGAGTCCTTCAAAGGTGTATCTCCGAAGAGGAGGGGCAGAATTTCCTGGCTGAAATTCACGCCGGACTCGGCGGGCACCACGCTGCAGCCCAGGCACTCGTAGGCAAGGCCTTCCGTACAGGATTTTATTGGCCGACAGCCCGGGCAGATGCTCAGGACTTAGTCCAACAATGCGTCGGTTGCCAGCTCTTTGCTAATCAGAGCCACATGCCACCCACCGCCCTCAAAACTATATCCATTACCTGGTCGTTTGCAGTCTGGGGGCTTGACATGGTTGGACGCCTTAAAGGGGGAACCCACAAGCACAAATACTTATTGGTCATGGTGGACAAATTCACCAAATGGATTGAGGCCAAGCAGGTTAAAATGGCAGAATCCGGACCGATGATAGACTTCATATCCGGGGTAGTACACCATTTTGGCGTCCCCCACAGCATCATCACTGATAACGGCACAAACTTCACTGCCGACGAGGTTAAACTCTGGTGCAAAAACATGGGCATCAAGATCGATTACGCTTCAGTCTATCACCCCCAAACTAACGGTCAAGTCGAGCGAGCAAATGGTCTAATCATGAGCGGCATCAAACCCAGACTAGTGCGGTCCCTCAAGGAATCTAACACGCATTGGGTAGAGGAGCTCGACTCCGTACTCTGGGGGCTGCAGACCACACCAAACCGAACTACTGGATTCACACCATTTTTCATGGTGTACGGCGCAGAGGCAGTTCTGCCTTGCGATATAATTCATGACTCACCTCGTGTGCGCATGTACGAAGAAAGAGAAGCCGAGTTGGATCGGCAGGACAGTTTGGACGCCTTAGAGGAGGAGCGGGACGTGGCAAAGGATCGTTCCGCATTCTATCAGTAGTAGGCTCGAAGATATCAAAGCAGAGAAGTACGGGCCAAAACTTACAATGTCGGCGAACTAGTTCTACGCCTGTCAGATAAGAAAAAGGACAAACTTAAGCCCAAGTGGGAAGGTCCCTTCATCATCGACCAAGTCCTGACCGGCGGAGCATACCGTCTACGTAAAGCATCTGACAACCGACTCGAGCCGAACCCATGGAACGCAGCCCGTCTCCGAAGATTCTACGCCTAAACACCGGACTCGGAGTTCATCTCACTCCCCCGTCCACCTTTTTATATTTTTTACTGTTTCTTGTCCCCCTCCTTCTTCCCACTTTTTTTTCAATACCTATTATAGGCTGACTTGTGCTTTGTTTGCACACACTTGATGTGCTCCTAGCACTCATTATACCTGGGGGCTTCTTTACCAGAAGCTTATTAATATGGGCTTCACGCCCAATACATGTGTCATACTTCCGCATGTACCTTTTATTCACCATTATATGCATCGATATGACTTAAGTTTTGGCCAAGCTGGGTTGCCTAGCTCCTGTGCTTACCCCTACGTTCCTGATTGTTCGGCTAGGAGGTAAAGGGAGCACCTCTGCGATTGTTACTGCCGGGTCAGCCGGATGTGTACCTCAGACTGGGTGAAGCCGAAAGCTAGCGTTCTTAAGAGAATATTCGGTCAGTGACTTGAAAGATGATTTATTACTTACTTATTTATAAGCCCCCAGATGTTTTTTCTGCTATTTTTGCAGTCCGGCATTACACCTTAGGGCATGCCTCCCAGGGAAAGGAACCCTTAACGGAACTATTCTCCCTGGAAGATGTTTCTTACTAACCATGTAATATAACATAACTAGTTGGGCACTTGTCTGATAAAGCAATTATGACCCCGACGCCTTGTCTCCATGCATGCCCCGGTTCTTTTATAACCGTAGGGGTATTCGGACACACTCCGGACTGTTGGGTCCCGAGGTTGAAGCGAAATGGTCCACAAAGACAAACGATCTACAATCCGGCTAGAAGGCATCTTACATGTCATTTCAAATTACATCGTCAAACCGACTGATTGTACTCCTCCTCAATCCCATCTAACAGGCTGTCTAATTTACAGTCCTGTTGGGAATATTTCACGGCCAGTTCTACTTGGCCATACATCAAGCTCACAGGGATCTCCTTCCCATCAGGCCCCGCAGGTCCGACCTCGGCCATGTGGTTTGGGTCAGCCTTCGGGTAGCGCGTCTTCACCATGGCCCAGGCCTCCCTGGCGCCCTGATGATAGGCCGATATCTTCTACAAATGGAGGCGTCGCCGTGCTCCCTGGAGCTTCTCAGCAAGCTCACCAAGGCCCTCAGGTAGGGAGACGGATGGCCATAAAGCCTGAACGACGCCATTCATTGCCTGCCGAACACGTTCGAACAATTGCACCAGCTCGGGAAGTTGGTCACCTGTTGACCCAGGCATTTCCTCCGCAGGGCGACCTGTGAGCACACCTAAAGACATATTTCTGTCAAATGACTTCCTCGCCGAATTCTTCTTTTCAAAGGAATTTGCTCAAGCACTTACTATAAATGCCGCGACGAAGTCGCTGATTCTCCTTCAAGGAGCCAGACAGCTGGGCCCGAACACCTTTCAGCTCTTCTCCTAGCTGGGTGTGGGCATCTTGGAGCTTGTTTCTCTCCTGCTGCACCTTCATAAGCACCCTCTCGCCAGCCTTTAGCTGACGCAGTAGCTGTTGCTTGTCCGGATCTAGTCCGGCGCCCTCTGCAATATTATTGTCAGATTCACGCCGCACTTTGTTAATTAATTATCTTTTCAAAGTACGTCTTACCAGCGGGGGTCTCTGTGGCTCCCCCTGTGGCAGCCAGTGCGGCCTCAAGTTGGGCCTTGCACTCTTGGAGCTCCTGGGACAGATGGGTATTCTTCTCCGTAAGATCCTGCATAAAAATTGATCCTTAAATCAGTTATTTTAACCATTTTAAGTCTCGGGGGCTACTGGCATATATAACTATTAAATTTACTTACACGTATGTCTTTCACATACTGCTCCGTGGCTCTGGTTAACCCATCTTGAGCGGCACGGAGGTGCGCGTTTCCCGCATCAAAGGCATTTAACGCCTCCGGGGAGAAACACGCGTCACGAAGAACTGTCCGGCGACGCCTGTGATTCATGGCGCTCTCCACCTCAGACCGGGTGGCGGACAGCCTGTCGGTATCCTCTGTCGGAGGAGCGTCCGACTCATGCCTTATATTCACCTCCCCTTCCGGGCCATGCGTTGGAGCATGGCTGGCGGAGGCTTGATTGGCAACCTCTCCGGACACTGTCCGGCGAGCGCTCTTTCTGGAAAAGTTATGAGCATTAATATACCTCCTGGGAATCCTTCCCTTAAAAAATAGCGGTGCTTCGTACCATTGTAGCGACGTTTCAGTTCGCGTCGCACTCCTCTTCCGCCTGCTGGGCCGGACTGACCATTGTTGGCCGGTCGCCGTGGGCTCGACTTCCTGCCATAAAGGTGCTTCCTGTCGAACACCATTGGTGCATGGTAGTCAGAACTAAGCATTAAAGAAGTAACGGCGCCAGGACTTCGGTCGTACACACCAGGGAAGCTGGACACAAACCGGGGTAGTCAGCCATAATGGCGACTAAAGCATTATCTATGCTGAGCTGGTGGTACACCCCGTCGATCAGTTCCACCTCTAAGTCTGGATCCTCTTCGGACGCTGGATCAAGGGACCTTTCTGGGTCTTCGGGTTGTGGGGCTGGGCTTTTTATGCCCTCCACATCCCGACGCAGTTCCTTTGTCAAAATCATACAATAAGACAATTGCCTTTAAAGGCACGGTTCAGATATGCATGCGACCGCTTACCCAGCTCCGAGGGTTGTTCATGGAAAATCCGTTCATAGGATTCGTGCGGAGGAAGTCCTCCTTCTCCCCCTTGTACAAGCCGGACAGGATCTTCACCAGATCGTCGGCCGAGCCAGGTCCCTTGCGGCCGTGACGGGTGGTGTCGTCGTCTCCGTTGAAGTCCCACATGGGGTGGCCCCTATATTGGAGCGGCTGCACCCCACGCATAATGCATGTGGCCATGACTCCGATCATGGATAATCCGGAATGGGCTAGCAGCCGTATCCAGCCCATCAAGTAATGGACGCTACTATCATCTTCTCGTCGAGGGCTCCGTGGGAGCCAACTTAGGCGTTTCTTCAGGGGAGCGTTGCTGAACTCCGGAAGGCCGATCCGGACTGGATCCGGCAGCGGAGCGTCCTCCATATAAAACCACTCCGAAGGCCAATCTTCAGACGCCTTCTTCGGGGTCCCAGACAGGTATCCGGTCCCGGTGATGCGCCATATTTCGGCTCCGCCCACTTGATATATCGACCCCTCGTGAGAGCGGGGTACGAGACAAAACAGCCTCTTCCACAGCGCAAAATGGGGCTCAATACCCAAGAACAGCTCACACAGAGCTACGAAGCCCGCGATGTGCAAAATGGAGGCAGGTGTAAGATGATGAAGCTGGAGTCCGTAGAACTCCAAGAGCCCCTGGAGAAACGGATGTATAGGAAATCCGAGTCCCCTTATTAAGTAGGAGACAAAGCACACCCTCTCTCCTTTGGAGGGATTGGGGGCGCTCTCCACCTGCTTCCCACCTTTGTAGGTGGCTAGTCCGGCTCGAACCGGAACCATGAAGGCCGGGGGAAGATATCCCTCTGCTTGGAGCGTCACTAACTCGCTGTGCGGGACTGAGCATCTCCTCCAATCTCCTGGCTTAGGGCTGGGAGCGCGAGAAGAGGAGCCGCGTCGACTGTCCATGTTGGAATGGGTTTGGTGTCAGATGCGCCTCGATGAGTGCTTGCGAAAGGAGGATGATGTGATTTGGATCTGGATCCTCGCCTCTCTTATAGGCAGCTTATTTGCGCAGCTAGGGGGTAAAACATAAAAATACCCTGGCTTTTCGCATTTGTGCGACGCGTGGAAGAAGACCATTATTGGACGCGGAAGCCAAGGAGCGCAGCATTTATGAAGCAACCGGACACTATCCGGCAAACACATGGAGCATGAAGAAGAACCCGCCTCGCAAACGCCGAAGACAACATACGCGCCAGATTCGTCATTATTGAAGCCTGGTTCGGGGGCTACTGAGGGAGTCCCGGACTAGGGGGTGTCCGGATAGCCGAACTATCATCATCGGCCGGACTCCAAGACTATGAAGATACAAGATTGAAGACTTCGTCCCGTGTCCGGATGGGACTTTCCTTGGCGTGGAAGGCAAGCTTGGCGATACGGATATGTAGATCTCCTACCTTTTTAACCGACTCTGTGTAACCCTAGCCCTCTCCGGTGTCTATATAAACCGGATGGCTTTAGTCCATAGGACGAACAACAATCATAGCATAGGCTAGCTTCTAGGGTTTAGCCTCCTTGATCTCGTGGTAGATCTACTCTTGTAACCCACATCATCAATATTAATCAAGCAGGACGTAGGGTTTTACCTCCATCAAGAGGGCCCGAACCTGGGTAAAAATATCGTGTCCCTCGTCTCCTGTTACCATCCGCCTAGACGCACAGTTCGGGACCCCCTACCCGAGATCCGCCGGTTTTGACACCGACAGTAACCATAATTGATAAACCGTCCTTAGAAAAAAGATGATCTGGATACTTCAAAATACACAGACTGAATTGAGTGGACAGACATTAACATAGACCATTCTCAGGACTGACCACATACTAAAAGCGGCAGTACTAATAAACAATACAGGGTTCACAAACACAAATCAAGTAATGAACAATAGTACTTACTACAGACAAGCAAAGTTGCACTAATTAAACTCTGCAGACTATTTCTTGCCACCGACCTACGGGATGAACCCTGCATAACTGACTAGGCCATGGACTTCGTGAGAGATGTCTACATGCACCATCACCATCACGTCAACCTTGGAGAACCTAACAGAGTGGTCTTTCCACTCATAAACATGATGATGAAGACAGGCCGCATCAGATTTGTTGGGAAGCTTTACAACAACCACACCCTTCGTAATCGAAGGCACAGCCAGGAAATTGTTGTGGTCAAGTACAGCCTCAAGAAGACGCCTGACAGCAATGCTACAAGAAAACACTAGTTCAAGACACGTGGCGACAAGGACACAACAGCTGGATAGTTTAGCGGTAGAACTCATCCCCAGGTCTTCTTGTTCACACGGCATGACTTTGAGAACTTCATCTCCATCGCTGACCTGGTTCTAATTCAAACAGAAACCATATTTTATTACTACCTCCGTTCAGAAATATAAGATGATTTTCAATATTATACTCCATATATGAGTACATATATGCATAGAAATGAGTGAACAAAGACACTAGAACATGTCTTCAAAGGCATGAGAGCAGAGGGATTACTTACAATATCCATAACACATGTTACTGAGGCAAATATACCCTCTTCAAAGGTAGCATTGATGTTCATAAAGTAATCCCTCCATCCCAAAATTCTTGTCATTGATACATCCGTATCTAGACAAATCTAAGACAAGAAATTTGGGATAGAGGGAGTAGTTGAAAGTAATCTATAAGAAATCAGTGTCAACCTCTCGCATGTTTTGGTCAAAAGAGGAATTTAGAACCGTCATTTGGCACACTAAAAGCACATGCAAGATCACCTAGAAAGTTGTACTACCAGTACTAGTACTATGTGTTAGATGAAAAAACACGATCGAGATCGAGAAAAAGATCGTCAACAAGAGACATTACCTGGACTTGCTTAATGAGGGATCCCGGAGAGGGGGGCTTGGACAGGGCGATGGCTTTGAGCTTGTCTGCGATAGTCTCGATGGGGTGCTTGCGCTTCTTCGTACCATGAGCCTCGACGGTTTTGGCCAGAGCCATAGACATCACATCGGCCGGTGCTCCAGCGTCCATCCAAGAGAGGAAGCTGAGAGAGAAGAGTGAAAGGAGGAACGAGATGAGGGAGAAGCGAAGTGAGTGGGGGTTTTCTTCAAGAGAGGAAGCTGAGAGAGAAGAGTGAAATGATGGTTGCTTCGTCCGTCCAACTTACTACTGGAAAGGAGGGGGTTTTGTGATTTGACGACTCATTGGGCATTACTACGGCGCTTCGTTCAGGGTAGTCTACCGTCACTCTACTGCAGAGTAATTTAGTGCATGGCTGGTGGACCCAGGTGTTGGTTGTCCCACAAGTCGGCGAAAGTGAGTAATTTAGTGCATGGCTAGAGGAGGATCCGCACGGTAGAGCGTGTCCACTGTTTTTCTAAAGAAAAAAATGATTACAACAAGCGTTTCCACTCTTACGACGGAGGAGTGCAAAACACGACAGCCACTTGAACATACACAGTGCTCCTACTACAAGGCATGTGCAGTGGTTCATACGTCAGTACTACACAATCTTTTTGCTAGTGTAGTAAGATATGACGATAACAAATGATGTTCTGTGCATGTCAACTACTCCTATATGTACTGCTTTTTCGACTGTCGGGTCGAGAATGAACGGTGAGATCAATGTTAACAGAACTAGGTCTACAGTGCACGGAGAGTACGGTGTTACAGTACTCCACGAAACATGAACCATATGAAGCACGAATAGTGTTAGGCAGGGTGTATGAAGGGTGCATGGGATGGGAGCAAAAGTTCCCTTCTCGACCCACTTTTGGGTGTTTGGCAGAGTGCATGAAGGGTGCATGAGTCCACACTAGTAGGTTAACAAAAATACACAAAGAGGAAACAACTATCTTGAGATGAGAATGCAACCAAACACACCCACATGCTTTGTGCTATAGTGACTGATCTGCACCGTCTGAGTTTGATCCAACGGTCATGTTGCGCCGAGACATGGACATGCCCATACAGAGGGCGCCTAAACACCATCGAAGTCCCTCTGCTTCTTCAGGCGCATGATGTTGGTGATGCAGGGTGCAACCGCCCACAGGGCCCGCTCCCGGTCGAGGGGAGCTAGCTTGTCAAAGACGACGTCCAATGGCACGAATGGATTCCGGTGACGGAGCCCTGAAAGGATTCGCCCGGCAATGGCGACGCGGCCCGCAACCCCTCCTTGTCTAGCTCAGCCCCCACCATCGCATGGAGACGGCTCAGCTCCTCAGAGATATAGGTGAAGAAGGAGACCAGGTCAGGAAGCCTCAGCTCATTGAAGTCGACCGGGTGGTCGAACGGGTTTAGCCCGACTGCTGGCATCGTTGCGCTGGCACGACGGTAGTGTAACGCCCCAAGACCGACGCTCCAGAAGACTTCCATATTTTCGTGATCACCGTTGTGCTTGCTCTTTTATTTTTTTGCTTTGCATCATGTCATCATGCCATCATGCCATTTAATTTTTAAAACTCACCTAAATAAATCATATGGATTTTTTTTCGATCCATTTAAATCGAGGGAATTCACTCGTGATTTCTCTTTATAACATATTAAAGCCTCTCAATATTATTAGGGAGCTATAATAAAATATTCCATTTTTGGAATTCACCATAACACACTTGCAAAATCCCAATGCCTCTGTTGTCTTAATTCTTGATCTCCAACTTTGCCATTTATTCTTTCATCATCTTCCGGAGCTCCACCAAATATCTCAACATTTTTTTTACTACTCCTAAAGTCTGGACTCCATTCAAACTCCTTCGGTGCAAGTTAAATAATTTTAGATTTAACTTCTCCTATTTTGTTGGAACCATTTTTGTTGGGTTGGAAATATTCCGTAAAGCCTTACAAATATGTCCCACCATTTTATTCTTGTTCTTGTCCTTTCTTTTAATTCTTTTGAATTGCTCTCTATTTTTTTCTGCTAAAGAGAGAGAGAGAGAGAAGGAGCCCAGCAGCCTGGGCCTCCCATCCTCCCGCGCCGGCCCAAGGCCAAGGCCCAGCCGCCCCCACCAATTCCTCCTAACCCTAGCCCGAACCCCCCTGCCCGATCCCCCACTCTCCCTCGTCTCCTCCCTCGCGCCATCACCACACACGCAACACACCAGGGAGGAGTCCCCGCGCCCGATTCCCCAGCTCCTTGAGCCGGAGGGCCTCGCGTGCGAGCTCGACCCCGAGCGTCTGAGATGCTCTTCCTCCCTTCTCCTCATGCGCCCGCAACCATCGCCTCCCTGCCATGGCCGTGTGCCGCCCCTCTCCTCCGAGCGCCGCGTCGGGCCTCCTGCGCCGTAACTGGAGTCCAACTCCGACGCCCCTGCCTCGCGTCGTCTTCTTCAACCCCCTGCCCGAGTCCCCTGCATCACGCCCCGTCGCCGGAGCCGCGTCAAGCCGCCGTCCTCTCCTCGCCGGTGCGCCCCCCTCCATTCCGGCACCGGGAACAGAACCCCGCGCCCGAATCTCGCCTCCACCACCATGCGCCGCGTGCCCAACCTCCTCCCTCACCTGCGGCCGTGCCTCCTCCTCCGCATCAGCCGGCTTCTCCCCTCGTTCCCACGCAGCGCCATGCCCCGTCGCCCCTCCGATCGCTGCGACCAGGAGCGCTGCCGCCCTCCTTCCTCATCTGCACCGAGCCCCGCGGCCACTTCGTCCATGTCGCCCCGCGCCTCCGTTCCGCGAGACCGCCCGTTCCTCCCATCGCCACCCGCCGCCGTCGGCGACCACCAGGAGGGCCACCTCCGGCTTCCCCGTCCTCTGCTTCGCCTCGTGCCCAATGGCTTGTCCGACGCTGCCCTGCACCAGCTCGTGTGTCCGCGCGTGTAGCCAGGACTGCCAAGACTCAATGGTTTTCCATGCGTCGCCGGGAGCTCCTCCAATTGTTGCCCCGTACACCGCTTTGCTGCTGCCGCTGGATCGCCAAGACCGATCCCCCGAGGAACCTTGTGTTCAACTACAAAACGAGCAAGTTCCACTACAACCCATGTTCGACTACGTGGATTCGCCAAGTACCACGACGACCATCGCTTGCCAAGATCGACTACACGGTGATGCGACAAGTACCTCTCTCGACGACCCTGAACGATCGACGTCTCCTGGACCGTGTACAACTACCGTCGCCCCAAAGACGTTGGAATCATCAAGTACCTCTCCGAACGAACGTGTACCACTACCGTCGTCATGTACAACTACTTCCCACGACGACCCGAGAACGTCTACTTCCTCTACATCGTAACGAACTCGATCCGCCCCGAAAACGCTCGCTTCAAAGGTATAACCCAAGACGACCGCGATGAGATGCCCTTGCATGTATGAGATGAACCGTATGTTTGCACCGTGTCCGAATTGTCACTCGTTTTCCATGCTGCCATCCCGTGGGAACCCGGAATCCGGGGGCACCCCACCATCTTGCATGACACGCTCACGCCCACTTCCTTTTGCACCGGTATCTCCATGAGCTACCGGAACCGATATGTTGCCGTGGCATCATTTTCGGATATGTTGTCGTGGCACCATTTCCGTTTCACCGCTGTGGCACCTTTTTCGTTCCGCCATGGTGACCAAATGCCTCGTATCATGCTCATGTTATCGTTTTCATAAAATTGCTTAAAACTTGCATAGGTCATCCGCATCATGATAACAACATTTAAAATGTTTAAAATTGTTGCTTGCTTTAAATTGCTAAATGCATATGGGGATTTACCGGATTTGTTGTTTTTATATTCGGCCCCATTTAAATTGTTTAGATGGTATAGTTTATATTATGCTTCACCTCTTGCCATGTTTAACAACAGTTAATATTGTTGGGTAGCTTAAACGAGAGATAACTAAATAATTGATGTGGTGTTCCGTCAACATGCACCTCGTTGCATATTGAGCTCCACTTAACTTGTAGTATTGTTTGTTGCACTTTGCCATGCCATGCCTCATTAAGCCGGCCATGCATCATACTTGTTTGTGCATCATGACTTGTTTATGCTTGTGTGTTTACTATGTTGTTTGTTTCTTTCCGGGTTGCTTCTCTCGTTAGCTTCGGTTTCGTTCCGGAGTTGTGAGGATTCATTCGTCTACGACCGATTGTCTTCTTCTTGGACTCGTTCTTCTTCCTTGCGGGATTTCAGGCAAGATGATCATACCCTCGAAATCACCACTATCTTTGCTATGCTAGTTTGCCCGCTCTTTTGCTATGCCAATGCTACGATGCCTACCATTTGATTGTCAGCCTCCCAAATTGCCATGTCAAACCTCTAACCCACCATGTCCTAGCAAACCGTTGATTGGCTATGTTACCGCTTTCCTCAGCCCCTCTTATAGCGTTGTTAGTTGCAGGTGAAGATTGAAGTTTGTTCCTTGTTGGAACATGGAGATGTTGTTCCTTGTTGGAACATGTTTACTTGTTGGGATATCACAATATATCTTATTCAATTAATGCATCTATATACTTGGTAAAGGGTGGAAGGCTCGGCCTTATGCCTGGTGTTTTGTTCCACTCTTGCCGCCCTAGTTTCCGTCATATCGGTGTTATGTTCCCGGATTTTGCGTTCCTTACACGGCTGGGCTATAATGGGAACCCATTGACAGTTCGCCTTAAGTAAAGCTCTTCCAGCAATGCCCAACCTTGGTTTTACCCTTTGCCGCCTAGCCTTTTCTTTCCCTTGGGTTCTGCAGACTCAAGGGTCATCGTATTTTAGCCCCCCATGGGCCAGTGCTCCCTCTGAGTGTTGGTCCGAACTGAGCTGCCTGCGGGGCCACCTCGGGGAAACTTGAGGGTTGGTTTTACTCATAGCTAGTCTCATCTGAGTGTGCCCTGAGAAAGAGATATGTGCAGCTCCTATCGGGATTTGTCGGCACATTCGGGCGGTGTTGCTGGTTTAGTTTTACCCTGTCGAAATGTCTTGTTGTACCGGGATACCGAGTCTGATCGGAACGTCTCGGGTGGAGGTCTATTCCTTCGTTGACCGTGAGAGCTTGTGATGGGCTAAGTTGGGACACCCCTGCAGGGTATTATCTTTCGAAAGTCGTGACCGCGGTTATGGGCAGATGGGAATTTGTTAACGTCCGGTTGTAGAAAACCCGAAGTTGACCTTAATTAAAATACATCAACCGTGTGTGTAACCGTGATGGTCTCTTCTCGGCGGAGTCCGGGAAGTGAACACGGTGTTGGAGTTATGCTTGACGTAGGTTGCTATAGGATCAGTTCTTGATCATACTTTTATCGACCGTGCTTTGCCTTCTCTTCTCGCTCTCATTTGCGTATTGTAGCCACCATATATGCTAGTCGCTTGCTGCAGCTCCACCTCATTACTCCATCCTTCCTATAAGCTTAAATAGTCTTGATCTCGCGGGTGTGAGATTGCTGAGTCCCCGTGGCTCACAGATACTTCCAAAACCAGTTTGCAGGTGCCTATGTTACCGTGCAGATGACGCAACCAAGCTCAAGGAGGAGCTCGATGAAGATCTTGCCCTTTGTGTTGTTTCGTTCTAGTTGATCAGTAGTGGAGCCCAGTTGGGGTCGATCGGGGACCTTTGTCGCATTTGGGGCTCTTCTTTTATTTTGGTTCCGTAGTCGGACCTTGATTGTATCTGGATGACGTAATGCTTTATTCATGTAATTGTGTGAAGTGGCGATTGTAAGCCAACTATGTATCTCTTTCCCTTATGTATTACATGGGTTGTGTGAAGATTACCTCACTTGCGACATTGCTTTCAATGCGGTTATGCCTCTAAGTCGTGCTTCGACACGTGGGAGATATAGCCGCATCGAGGGCGTTACAAGTTGGTATCAGAGCCTTCCCCGACCTTAGGAGCCCCACTGCTTGATCGTTTTTAGCGGCCGAGTTGTGTCTAGAAAAATGTTTTGAGTCATTTAGGATTATATATATCGGAGAGTTAGGAATTCTTTTTACTCCCCGGTCTCTTCATCGCTCTGGTAAGGCATCCTGACGTAGAGTTTTGACTCTTCTCTTCTCAAATTTCACTAAATTTTTTTAGGATCACGCGGGTATCTTGGAATCGTTCCGATGGTTTTATGACGAGAACATTGTTCTTGGTGCCTCCTGTCAGGGGTTTAGTGGAAGTGTCCCGGGGAGTTGAGCTCTGAGGTGTTGTCGCCATAATTTTATCGTTGCAGTTCTGGAATACCTGTGTTTAGTACGCCGACATCGAAAATCTCTTTTATGCAGTTCGTTGGTGAGATAACCCCGATAACCCAGTACTGAGGTGAGTACGGGAGTATTGCCATAACTTGTATAACGGATGCTTTTCGAAGGTTGAGGTAGATGATTTCCGAAGGTTTCTTGGTTATGTGTTGAAGGATGGATACAGCTGGATGTAGGATTTGTTAGTTTTGGGTGAGATATTATGCTTCCCCTGTATCCCCAACACCTAATTGCATAACCGGAAAATTTCAGGAGTTTCATAGGTGGGAAATCAAATAGCTCTTAGGATATCTTTCCGACAGATGTATGATATGAAATTGGGGTTCGACGTCTAGTGGTTCGCCTATTCACGGTCGTTTTTACAGTGGTCTCGTTGTGTCTTAAAGAACCCTTGGCTATGCTGGTTCGGGGACACTTCGTATGTCATGTGCACTGCCTTGTACATGATGGTGCTGTACGATCAAGCCCGTGTAGGCCCCACCACGAAAACTTCGAACGAAATCTCTATCATATGTTTGTTCCGGCTTATTTTGCAAGCCAATCTTTTGTTTTGTTTTATTTGTGGTATTCGAGTTGCTTCGAAGTCAAATGTTGAATCCATACCTTTCCTAAATGGTGTTCTCATATTGCTATGTGAATACTAATCCTTCTTGATCATCGAGATGGTCTTGCCAATCCTTTTCAACCAGTGTGTCTCTCTTCAAGTGGATCTGATCACTTCAACATCAGCAAGACCAATTATCATTTCTTCTCAACGGTGTTTGTTTCATCCGTCTCCAAGTTGCCTTTGTTCTTTCCCACCCACCCACCCTTTTTCCTCAAGGACTAAGATTTCTTTACCAAGTATCCTTTTCTTTTTGTGAAGTTTCTCCATTCTTTTCCGTCAATGTTCTTATCCGGTGATTTCCCATGAAGATGCTCAAGAGTTTCAAGTTCATCATCCTCCGTTTTTTTTGCTTCTCCGGTGGATCCAATTCAAGCTTTTAGTGTTGATCTTATTCCTCTCCTCGTGTCAAATGCTTTCTCATACCGGTGCACCTCTCCATCACTCACCTCTTGCTATTCATTTGTTCCAGAGTGTTGGAGATATCTTGAAGATTCGTGTTTCCACTATGCATTCGTTCAAGATCTTTCGAGGATGTTCTCTCATTCAAGTCTTTTATTTCAACCGGTGCATTATCTCTCTTCAAATTGTTCAACGATGTTTCTTTTGAGTGGGCCCTAACCCACAGGTCTTTTTCCAGGATCTTACCTAACTCTTCTTATTTTCCCGGCGTTACTCTTAAATTTTTCTCCAAGTTTGACGTAAGAATGAGTTATCATCAGTCAAATGCTTTTTCTCCAAGATCTTTCAAATTCTTTTCATAGTTGGCTCAACCTCTTCGCTTTTGATTCTTCCGGTGTGCCTCAATAATTCTTGGTGGTGTTTCTCGTTGTCATTCTCATCATTTGAAGACCGAAGAAGAGTTTCTCTTTAATCTTGCTCTATTCTCTTCAAGATTCATGGTGCTAGCTTGTTGCCATCCTCTCATAATTGTTTTCGATTGTGAGAATCTTTTTCACCCATCAGGAGATATTCAAGAGTCTTCTCAGTTTGTCATTCGGAGTCCATCAATTCAGGTTTATTCATTCTCAGCCGTCAGTTATCATTCTCCTATCTTGCCGGTGCATCTATCGAATATCCTCTAATCAGTTCTTGATCTCTTTGTTCTCATGTATCTAGTTTGTCTCAAGCACCTTCGTTCATTTGCTAATTCTTACCGGTGATGCACCCCTACTTCGATCATTTTCAATTTTTACGGTGGTTCTTTCAAGATCTCTCTTCCTTGTTCATCATATCAATTCATTTGTTGTTCCAATCCTACCGATGGTTCATTCAAGAGTTTTCTTCCTTCATGTATCATATCTATGCATTCGTACTTTCTAAATTCTACCGGTGGATCGTTGAAGACTTTCTCAAGTTTGCGCAATATCTATCTTAATCCTTTCTACGAGAATAAGTGGTATGCCAAATCCGTTGATTATCGTCAATTTAATTGGTGAAGGATAAGCATAACATAATTCTTATTCTTGTTCATCCAAGTGATTAATTCTTTATTCCGGAGGCCCTTAAAATTTTCGGTTTCATTTGTTTCATCTTCTCTTTTTCCCGGAGTTCCAAGCTCTAATTATCACGGAGATTCATCTAAATCATTACAAGGTTTCACCTTGTGTTTTCAACTTTTTTTTCCTTCCATTGGATCATCTTTTTGTTACCGGAGTTCTTCATGGAGGTTCTACATGATGGTTCATCAAGGATTTATTTCCTTCTCGAAGTTTTCATCGAGATTCTTTTAAGGAGCTCAAGCAGTCTTCTTCTTGTAATCCGGAGTGCTATTCTTTCTACCTTATCTTTTGAGATGGTGTTATATCATTCTTGACAATTTCCATTCATGTTTCATGATTCACATGTTGTCAAAAATGAGGTATTTTAAATCCATATCTCTTCGTTGGAGTTATCTTGTGTCATATTTCACCTAAAGCCTTCTCTAAGGAATGTTGTATTGTGGTGCTTATCAATGATCCAAGTTTTCTCCTATCCTCTCGGCAAAAGCAGTTTTCATCTGTTCGTTGATCTCAAGCAAGCAATTGTTTCAGTTAGTGGCAGGTTGTCACCTCATAGTTTTGAGATGTTTTCCATAAGCCCACTACAAGCTTATTCGTTTCGTTGTTGGTTTTCCAACAACCCCGTTGTAACCTTCTTGGAAGGGTGCTTTCCAAGCTCATTTGTGGCAGAAGTTGGCTTTTTCTTCTCCATTCGGTTATTCCAATGATTTATCTTCTATTCTTTCTTCCAAAGGCATTGTGATGTTGCTCTTTTCACTCATCATCTCGAATTGGGAGGATCATGTTCTTTTCGTGCTTATCCATTTAACCGGAGTGGTGCATCCTCTTTTCAAGTTCTTTTCATCTTATCAACTCATGCGTCTCTTTTCAACCGGAGTGCTGTCCGATTTTGATCTTCCTTGTTCCTTTTTTATCTCGTTTCAACCAGAGTGATTTCAATTCCTTCTTGTCCATTGTACTCGTCATTCATAGCTTTTCAACCTCTCAAGGTTCTTGGTTTCACTCGTTTGTTAAAGAAGCAATTTGGTTTACCTCTTCTCTTTCTCTTCCGTTTTCCCTCCGGTGCCATTCTAGATCTCGGGACGAGATCCTCTTGTAGTGGTGGAGTGTTGTAACGCCCCAAGACCGACGCTCCAGAAGACTTCCATATTTTCGTGATCACCGTCTGTTTCATTTGTGCTTGCTCTTTTATTTTTTTGCTTTGCATCATGTCATCATGCCATCATGCCATTTAATTTTTAAAACTCAACTAAATAAATCATATGGATTTTTTTTCGATCCATTTAAATCGAGGGAATTAACTCGTGATTTCTCTTTATAACATATTAAAGCCTCTCAATATTATTAGGGAGCTATAATAAAATATTCCATTTTTGGAATTCACCATAACACACTTGCAAAATCCCAATGCCTCTGTTGTCTTAATTCTTGATCTCCAACTTTGCCATTTATTCTTTCATCATCTTCCGGAGCTCCACCAAATATCTCAACATTTTTTTTACTACTCCTAAAGTCTGGACTCCATTCAAACTCCTTCGGTGCAAGTTAAATAATTTTAGATTTAACTTCTCCTATTTTGTTGGAACCATTTTTGTTGGGTTGGAAATATTCCGTAAAGCCTTACAAATATGTCCCACCATTTTATTCTTGTTCTTGGCCTTTCTTTTAATTCTTTTGAATTGCTCTCTATTTTTTTCTGCTAAAGAGAGAGAGAGAGAGAGAGAAGGAGCCCAGCAGCCTGGGCCTCCCATCCTCCCGCGCCGGCCCAAGGCCAAGGCCCAGCCGCCCCCACCAATCCCTCCTAACCCTAGCCCGAACCCCCCTGCCCGATCCCCCACTCTCCCTCGTCTCCTCCCTCGCGCCGTCACCACACACGCAACACACCAGGGAGGAGTCCCCGCGCCCGATTCCCCAGCTCCTCGAGCCGGAGGGCCTCGCGTGCGAGCTCGACCCCGAGCGTCTGAGATGCTCTTCCTCCCTTCTCCTCGTGCGCCCGCAACCATCGCCTCCCTGCCATGGCCGCGTGCCGCCCCTCTCCTCCGAGCGCCGCGTCGGGCCTCCTGCGGCGTAACTGGAGTCCAACTCCGACGCCCCTGCCTCGCGTCGTCTTCTTCAACCCCCTGCCCGAGTCCCCTGCATCACGCCCCGTCGCCGGAGCCACGTCAAGCCGCCGTCCTCTCCTCGCCGGTGCGCCCCCCTCCATTCCGGCACCGGGAACGGAACCCCGCGCCCGGATCTCGCCTCCACCACCATGTGCCGCGTGCCCAACCTCCTCCCTCACCTGCGGCCGTGCCTCCTCCTCCGCATCAGCCGGCTTCTCCCCTCGTTCCCACGCAGCGCCATGCCCCGTCGCCCCTCCGGTCGCTGCGACCAGGAGCGCTGCCGCCCTCCTTCCTCATCTGCACCGAGCCCCGCGGCCACTTCGTCCATGTCGCCCCGCGCCTCCGTTCCGCGAGACCGCCCGTTCCTCCCATCGCCACCCGCCGCCGTCGGCGACCACCAGGAGGGCCACCTCCGGCTTCCCCGTCCTCTGCTTCGCCTCGTGCCCAACAGCTTGTCTGAAGCTGCCCTGCACCAGCTCGTGTGTCCGCGCGTGTAGCCAGGACTGCCAAGACTCAATGGCTTTCCATGCGTCGCCGGGAGCTCCTCCAATTGTTGCCCCGTACACCGCTTTGCTGCTGCCGCTGGATCGCCAAGACCGATCCCCCGAGGAACCTTGTGTTCAACTACACAACGAGCAAGTTCCACTACAACCCATGTTCGACTACGTGGATTCGCCAAGTACCACGACGACCATCGCTTGCCAAGATCGACTACACGGTGATGCGACAAGTACCTCTCTCGACGACCCTGAACGATCGACGTCTCCTGGACCGTGTACAACTACCGTCGCCCCAAAGACGTTGGAATCATCAAGTACCTCTCCGAACGAACGTGTACCACTACCATCGTCATGTACAACTACTTCCCACGATGACCCGAGAACGTCTACTTCCTCTACATCGTAACGAACTCGATCCGCCCCGAAAACGCTCGCTTCAAAGGTATAACCCAAGGCGACCGCGATGAGATGCCCTTGCATGTATGAGATGAACCGTATGTTTGCACCGTGTCCGAATTGTCACTCGTTTTCCATGCTGCCATCCCGTGGGAACCCGGAATCCGGGGGCACCCCACCATCTTGCATGACACGCTCACGCCCACTTCCTTTTGCACCGGTATCTCCATGAGCTACCGGAACCGATATGTTGCCGTGGCATCATTTTCGGATATGTTGTCGTGGCACCATTTCCGTTTCACCGCCGTGGCACCTTTTTCGTTCCGCCATGGTGACCAAATGCCTCGTATCATGCTCATGTTATCGTTTTCATAAAATTGCTTAAAACTTGCATAGGTCATCCGCATCATGATAACAACATTTAAAATGTTTAAAATTGTTGCTTGCTTTAAATTGCTAAATGCATATGGGGATTTACCGGATTTTTTGTTTTTATATTCGGCCCCATTTAAATTGTTTAGATGGTATAGTTTATATTATGCTTCACCTCTTGCCATGTTTAACAACAGTTAATATTGTTGGGTAGCTTAAACGAGAGATAACTAAATAATTGATGTGGTGTTCCGTCAACATGCACCTCGTTGCATATTGAGCTCCACTTAACTTGTAGTATTGTTTGTTCACTTTGCCATGTCATGCCTCATTAAGCCGGACATGCATCATACTTGTTTGTGCATCATGACTTGTTTATGCTTGTGTGTTTACTATGTTGTTTGTTTCTTTCCGGGTTGCTTCTCTCGTTAGCTTCGGTTTCGTTCCGGAGTTGTGAGGATTCGTTCGTCTACGACCGATTGTCTTCTTCTTGGACTCGTTCTTCTTCCTTGCGGGATTTCAGGCAAGATGATCATACCCTCGAAATCACCACTATCTTTGCTATGCTAGTTTGCTCGCTCTTTTGCTATGCCAATGCTACGATGCCTACCATTTGATTGTCCGCCTCCCAAATTGCCATGTCAAACCTCTAACCCACCATGTCCTAGCAAACCGTTGATTGGCTATGTTACCGCTTTCCTCAGCCCCTCTTATAGCGTTGTTAGTTGCAGGTGAAGATTGAAGTTTGTTCCTTGTTGGAACATGGAGATGTTGTTCCTTGTTGGAACATGTTTACTTGTTGGGATATCACAATATATCTTATTCAATTAATGCATCTATATACTTGGTAAAGGGTGGAAGGCTCGGCCTTATGCGTGTTATCGTCATATCGGAGTTATGTTCCCGGATTTTGCGTTCCTTACACGGTTGGGCTATAATGGGAACCCCTTGACAGTTCGCCTTAAGTAAAGCTCTTCCAGCAATGCCCAACCTTGGTTTTACCCTTTGCCGCCTAGCCTTTTCTTTCCCTTGGGTTCTGCAGACTCAAGGGTCATCGTATTTTAGCCCCCCATGGGCCAGTGCTCCCTCTGAGTGTTGGTCCGAACTGAACTGCCTGCGGGGCCACCTCGGGGAAACTTGAGGGTTGGTTTTACTCGTAGCTAGTCTCATCTGAGTGTGCCCTGAGAAAGAGATATGTGCAGCTCCTATCGGGATTTGTCGGCACATTCGGGCGGTGTTGCTGGTTTAGTTTTACCCTGTCGAAATGTCTTGTTGTACCGGGATACCGAGTCTGATCGGAACGTCTCAGGTGGAGGTCTATTCCTTCGTTGACCGTGAGAGCTTGTGATGGGCTAAGTTGGTACACCCCTGCAGGGTATTATCTTTCGAAAGCCGTGCCCGCGGTTATGGGCAGATGGGAATTTGTTAACGTCCGGTTGTAGAAAACCCGAAGTTGACCTTAATTAAAATACATCAACTGTGTGTGTAACCGTGATGGTCTCTTCTCGGCGGAGTCCGGGAAGTGAACACGGTGTTGGAATTATGCTTGACGTAGGTTGCTATAGGATCACTTCTTGATCATACTTTTATCGACCGTGCTTTGCCTTCTGTTCTCGCTCTCATTTGCGTATTGTAGCCACCATATATGCTAGTCGCTTGCTGCAGCTCCACCTCATTACTCCATCCTTCCTATAAGCTTAAATAGTCTTGATCTCGCGGGTGCGAGATTGCTGAGTCCCCGTGGCTCACAGATACTTCCAAAACCAGTTTGCAGGTGCCTATGTTACCGTGCAGATGACGCAACCAAGCTCAAGGAGGAGCTCGATGAAGATCTTGCCCTTTGTGTTGTTTCGTTCTAGTTGATCAGTAGTGGAGCCCAGTTGGGGTCGATCGGGGACCTTTGTCGCATTTGGGGCTCTTCTTTTATTTTGGTTCCGTAGTCGGACCTTGATTGTATCTGGATGACGTAATGCTTTATTCATGTAATTGTGTGAAGTGGCGATTGTAAGCCAACTATGTATCTCTTTCCCTTATGTATTACATGGGTTGTGTGAAGATTACCTCACTTGCGACATTGCTTTCAATGCGGTTATGCCTCTAAGTCGTGCTTCGACACGTGGGAGATATAGCCGCATCGAGGGCGTTACAGGTAGGCATCGTGCAGCCGCAACACATGTGTGGCAACTTGGTTCACCAAGTGGCTGAGGCGATCCTGGACCTCGTCACAATCGGCCCGCTCGCGCTCCAGCCGGCTCCCCTGATGGCCTATCGTATCTCCTGCTTTCTACAGCAACACCGCCGACGCCTCAAGCATCTTTGTGGTGGACGCCTGCCTCTTTTGAACCTCCGTGAACTCCCGCACATAACGGAGGAGCATGGCACTCCTCTCCTCCTTGAGCTAACGGAGCTCCACGTCCTTGGCCCTGAGCTTTGCATCCTTGCCATGGAGCTCCTATGTCAGGAGCCTCACCTCGGACTCCGTGATCTGCTACGACGCCATGGCACCAGGTAGAAGCAATGGGGAGAGGAAGCAAAGGGGGTGAAACGGCTGAAAGGCAATGCAATCTACGGGAAGGCGGAGGGAGCGAGCCGAGGAGCGGGGAATCTTTTGGTTTTCACCATGGTAAAACACCAGTCGACGACTTCTCACATCAGGGAGCAGTGGTTTTTACAGGCGGAGTCATCGTGACTAATCTGTCGCGCCTGCTTCCGTCAATCAAAAAATTAAAAATCCTGCCGCGCCTGCTCCCGTGAATCAAAAATTAAAAATCCTGCCGCACCCAAACACCAGAGCAACGTCGTGGTGGATATTTAAATTTACCTACCAGCAAGTAGATAAAAAAGGGGTGAAAAAACAAATGTGGCGGTGGCCTAGCTAATCGGTCAAACTAGCCCAACTAGCTAGCCACCGTGCTTCACTGATGTACTCGGCGGGAAGGGTGGTCTTTCGTGATTTGACGACTCATTTACTTGCTTCGGTGCTATGACCAAGGAGGACCCAGAAAATGCGCGGTAGGGTGTCCCATGCCAGGAAGAATATATGCGTGCACCACCCGGGAGGACCCTGAAACTGCGCGGTAGGGTGTGCCATGTCTCGGCACGGAGGAAAAATGTGCGTGTGAAAATATATTGTATCAGACGTAGTACCTATGGTTCGACCTCGGGACCCAGCCAGTCAGTCAAAAACACCCCACTAGCCACACAGCTTCATCATGCAAACATGGCACGGAGGATAGATGTGGTTAGCTCCGTCTCGTCCAGCCACAACGTCTCTTGTTCTAGGCGATTCTTCTATTTTCCAAGATTTTTTTAGTTGTAATAACACCACGGCAAGCTAGTGCCGCTCTTCGTGTGTGCCCGTGCAAAGGTTAGACAATGGAGAGAAGAGAGATTGAGATCGCAGACCTGGGACCCACCAGTAAGTGAGTCAACGGTCATGCACGTGTTGACGAGGCACTCCCTCTACTCTACTCAACGTAATACTTTATAAAATCAAGTTATGGGACAAAGCCAACAACCGTTGTTGTTTCAGGCTATCGACTTACGCTTTGTAGTCCAGGTTCCAGTTCGAATCTCGTCTTTCAGATTTGTTAGTTTTAGGTCCAAATTTGATTAATGACAAGTGGGACCCCGTGTGTTGTTCCGATATTTCAGTGTAGGATGGTTTTTTTGAAAAAACACTTTGCGCGGTTAGACAAGTAACGGCACGACTTACACATAATTTGCAAGTTTGCGAACAAAAGTGACAGTGGCATAGAATATCACATCCACCCTGTAGCTTAGATGCTATGGTGATACGAGTTTTTACACCGTTGGAAGTGAGATCCAATGGCTTGGGAGTAGTCTTTGTGCGTAATTTCCAAACTCTCCAAAGGGTTTTTTGCAAATAAAACATTCAGGCCTCGTGTGTGCCGCTGCATCTTCGATCCAACGGCTCCCCATTGCTCATATTAGGTGCTCCTCGTAGCTTAATTACCCGCTACAGTGATATGAGCATCTAGGTCGTATGATCAGTGATCAAATGGCACATGCATAGTACTTGTACTTTCTGTGTATTTCCCAAACTCTCTTAGCCGTATATTGCAAAAACATTTAAACCTCCTACTGTGGGCCGTTAGATCTCAGTGAACTCGTATCACCATAGAATCTATGGTGCGGGGGCACCTCATATTCTCCCGTGCGAGAAAACATAAGGTGCTATCGCAGCTTGGATGCTACGGTGATACGAGCTTCAAGGTCGTCTGATCTGAGATCCAATGGCATCTGAGCAGTCTTTGTGCTTGTAAGCAGTGGTCGAACTCTTTTGGGGCTTTTCTTCAAAAAACCATTCGAACCACCAAGGAGGTGTTGGGTCACAAATCCAACGGCTCCAAAGAGCTTGTATCACCAAAGCATCTAAGGTGTGGTACCACATGATATTCTTACATACAGGAGAATATGATGTCCTCCTTCATCTTAGATGCTACGGTGATACGAGCTTCGAGGTCATTGGATATGGGATCCAAGGGCATTTGAGTAGTTTTTCTACAAATTGTGTGCAATTCTCAAACTCAGCAAGGTTTCCTGTAAAAATATTAAGACACATCATGTGAGATGCTATATCTCAGATCTACAAGCTCCAAGCAACTCGTATCGGCATATAGCATCTAAGGTATGGGGCCACATGATATTCTCCCGGGGAGCAGGGGTGGGGGTGCACAACCAATCGGTGGTTGGGAGGGTGGGGACAAATATAATCTAAACAACCCTAAACAGAGCTCCACAATTTTATCTAAGGTCGAGGGGTTGACCCCCGACAATCATAGCTCTGCCTAAACACAACATTTGCATGTACTGTAGTACTAGACTTAATATTCATGTTTCAGTTTCATGTTCATTTTAAATATTGAACTGAGGACCATGCATGTCTTACATTTTACTCCCTTCGTTCCTAAATATTAGTCTTTTTAGAGATTTCAAATGGACTCACACATACAGATGTATATAGATATATTTTAGAGTCTAGATTCACTCATTTTGCTCCGTATGTAGTCACTTGTTGAACTCTCTAAAAGACTAATATTTAGGAGTAGAAGGAGTATTTTTGAATTCATGTCATACATGCATGGTTTGGAAAAATAGATCCATTATACTTATTGGATTGTTGTTGTGCTCGTGCGTGTGTGTCTGTGTGTGTGTGTGGTCTATGCTTGATACATACAAAGTTTTCTCACCTCCATATTGTTCATCTTTTAAATTTGAATTTGCATTGGAAAACTTACTAGGAATACCATGAAATGTGAAATCCATGTTGAGATCACTATATCACAAACTCACTGTAATTCAACAACTCGTCATAAATCAATTACCATGTTGAGATTAGGATTTGCAAGGAAAATACGAGCATTGTAATACACATAGATTCGTTCAGCAATTTAAAAGGTTCCTTTCGTATTCTCGAATTGTAGGACCCAACGGCGTACCAGCCAGACCTTGGCTCATGTTGATCCTAAAAAAATAAAAATAAAAATAAAACCGAGCTCGTGTCCTTTGGTGGCGTGCGTGGTACGCACATTAGGCAACTCCAACCAGTCGAGCCTCAGCTTTTCAAGTCGAAATATCTGGCGGCCAGAATTCCAGCCCTAGGAAATTCTCCTCATGTCCCCGGTCCATAATGACTACCGATGAACAACGGAGGGATGCTTTAGTAACTAGACAACGTTACCTACCATGCCGAGCATGGTTCAATTCCCTCGGTCACAGCTCGTCAAGGTCACCTGTCAACTGCATTGCCTAGTACTACACCAGGATGAGCACAAAATGGAACCTGTTTATTCATGCCTAGTACTTGAGTTAATATATCAGGCAATGCACTAGTACGGAGGGATTATCCTTTTACTCTGCATATATAACTTGTCTGAAGTCTAACTAAGCAAAATGTTTGACCAAATCCTTTCTTAAGAAATACAATAGGACAGATGTACGGCTTGAAAATTTATTGCATAATGCAGGTTATCATATTGTTTCGAATCCTGGATCTTAAATTTCAAAAAATCCAAAAGTGGGCATAAATTCTTGAAACTGAGCATGGTCACGTGATATGGAACCAATATTACTTCATAAGTTTTTTCTTCAATTTAAGACAAGCTGCTTATGACAAGTTGCACAAATGAAGAGCCAAGGTATTTTGGAACAAAGACCTGTCACGTTAAGGTGAATGCTTTGACTATTGAAACCGTGGGCGTTTAGGTGCCGCCACGAGTCCCCACTTCTCATCGGCAGGTGCTGTCCAAGCAAGCGTGTGAGTCGACAGGAGGCATGCGAGTAGACCGTTGCGCTGGCTGACAGGGAGGCATGCGAGAAGACTACTGTGCAGGCTCACCGGGAAGCGAGCCCTTTGACCAGGCTCCGCCGCCCACCTTCATCCCAACTGCTCCCACTTTTAATGTCGCCGGCGCCACAGTTTAAAATCAAACTAGCACTACCTAGTATCACTACAATCATCTCTCTTCCTCTCCGATTCTCCTGTCGTCTACCTCCAACTAGCCTGACCTAAACATATGCCATGCCGCATCACGATGGTCTGCCCTTAGTCTTCCAATTTCCTGAGGAAGACACCCAGCCGGAGTCTCAAGAACATAAGGCGCTTTGGGACGAGCTTGAACTGGCCTTGCCGGAAGACGCCGCGCCTGTCCCCGCTCCCGTTCCGGCTCCCATCGCCCCGACTGAGCCAGTGCCCATCCCCATGGCATTGATGGGCTGGGAGCCACACATTGTCGCCGAGCTTGACCCCACGGGGTTCCACGAGATCCCTGCCAACTTTCACGCGCCCGTGCACCTGCCAGCACATGCGCCTGCGCGTGCACTGACGTGCACGCCTGTTCCGATGCCCGTGCACTTGCCAGCGCAAGCGCCTGCGCGTGCACTGACGTGCGCGCCCGTGCCGGTGCCCGTGCACACGAATGTCTCTGCCGCGCCGTTGACAGCGCATGTCCCCGTGCGGGTGCCAGTGCCCCCCTCAGCGACATGGATGGCCGTTGTCGACTGCTTCCTTGCACCAACGCCAGTCACCTCCTCCCGCCAGTTGACTCGTTCCGAAGTACAGAACATTTTGGCCTTCCTTGAAGCTAGGCCAACATCCAGGAGTATGCCAACAACAGCGCAAGACACTGTTGTCGCTGTCGGTCAGTGGCCCGGCAACACACACAGCATGGCAGAGGAGCTGCTTCCAACCGCAAGACGCCCCCGCCGCTGCCGCGTAATCTAAATTTGCCATGAAAAACATTCGGATTGCCATGCTTAAAATCCGAACGTTTATCATTTCCATTTATTTTATATCGATCGTCGTATAATTTAAAGTCGGAGTTAGACTGAACGAAATCTATAGTTTGATCGATTGAATGTTCTGCTAGAGCCATATCAAATTAAATATAAAACGTCATCAAGCCACATGTATTCCTTGTCGTCCAACGACCTAGACTGCTTCAATGTCGAGCGCTCAACACATTTAGCGTGCAGTTAATTTCATGACAAAAATAGTGCTAATCACATAATAACATGCAAATAATATCCTACTTAATATCCGCATGCACTTAATGTACTTCCAAATTAACGTGCATTGCACGTACACACTGACTAGTGCTGCTAGTACGTGAAACCGGTGCCGTAACTTGTGAACGCGTCTAGATATGGCCAACGGCAACACCGCTCGCGAGTTCATCGTGTTTGCCCGTGCGTCTAAACGCAGAAGGGGAGGAGAGAGAGAGAGCACACATGGAACCCACCATTAAGTGAAGGCGGATAATACTAAAAATAATATTACATGTTATCCATTAAATAGGCTGTGGTAATATAAAAACATTATGTGAACAAAGGGGGGTACAACAAACATTCTTGTTCTACGTATGTTGCCTATTGACGCGAGGCTTGAAGGCCCGGTCGCATGTTCGATCCTCGTCCTTTATTTTTTTTTAATTTGTATATGGGTCCAAATTTGTTTCATGACATGTGGGCCCCTCGGTGTGTAGTTTGTAGCACTTTAATTTGTGGGTCAAAATTTGTTCCATTCCAAGTGGACTATCGGTGTGTAGTTTTGTAGCTTATTTATAATATTTAAAGAGAACAACAGAGTTTTTTGCAATAATACCATGGTGCGACATTGAAGGAGAGAAAGGACGTGCGAGAGAGTGATGACCGAGGCAGAGGGAAATCAACTAGGGGAGTTGTGGGGGCTGCAACAGTGTTTGGAGTAGTTGTGGGCCGAATGCTATGAAAATATAATCTAAACCGACCGGAATAAATGCCTACACAAATTAATCCAAGGTTGGAGTGCCCCTCGCAATGTAAATAGCTCCGACTTTGCAAGGTATGGAGAGGTACCTTCAATGCGTGGAAGATACGGTGTGAGAAAGTGAGGTCAATCGAGAGACATATAGATAGAGAGACAAAGTGAGTGTGGTCCGACATTCATTAAACAGATATATATGCTCTAGAGAGATATTGTATGATTGAGCTTTTGGCAAGGGTGAGGGCTGTAAGATAGAGCTTGAGAGATGATCCAGTCACAGACGTGTAGATATATTTTGTGCATGGGAGGAAGCAAGGTCAATCGGTCACATAGGGTTCCTGTGCGATCGAAAGAGTGAGACGGGTTGGAGAGAGTAACCTAGATAGACAATGTGCGTGAGAGAGTATACAATGTGAATAGGTCGAATTGGGCTCAAACATGGTGATATATCTCTTTTTTCCGAGAAAGAGCGAGGTCAATCGAGACATACAAAGAGAGAGAGAGAGAGAGAGAGAGAGAGATTGAGTGAGCGTGGCCCACCATGAGGTTGAAAGAGTGGGGGCGGCTTGGATGGACTGACCTAGATAGACAATCTGCGTGAGAGAGTATAGAGTGTGTCGATCAAGGCCTGAACAGGGAGATATATCATTTGTGTGTGAAAGAAAATGAGGTTAAACGAGACTCGGATAAAGAGAGCAAGATTGAGTGAGTGTGGCCTGCCGTGCGGAAGAAAGAGTGAGACAGTCTTGAGGGAGTGACCTAGATAGACAACGTGCGTGCGTGCGCATGAGAGGTTGGGGGGCTAGATAGGCAATGCATGTATTTAGCGCGAGAGGGTGAGAGGGAGAGGGAGAGAGAGCTCGGCATGGGGTGTAATGGCGGGTGTGTGAGGTACAGGGGTTGTGTAGTTGACAGACTTAGAGATCGAAACATGGAGAGAAAGAATGAACGTGTGTTGGAAACTGATAGCTTCCTAAG